>NW_022280103.1:1275037-1290275 GCF_004355925.1 Anarrhichthys ocellatus | reverse complement strand
TTTTTTTTTTTTAGTCAGTTGGTCTTTCTGCCTCTGCTGTTAAAAATAGGTTAATAACACCCCTGGTGCACAACCACTGCAGCAGAACAGTTTTTCATGCCGCTCCGCAAACGAGACTGAAGCTAAAGCTTCCACAGAGAGGGTGGAAGACAGTGTTTATGCCAGGAGCAGTAGCTTATATTTAGATCCACATTGTCTGCAGCCAAAAACGACGTGTCCCTAAATGCACAGGTCAAGCCCACATTCATGCCCTTCGCCCACATCCCAATGCTATCTTCTGTCACACACACACACGCACACACACACACACACTCACACACACTAAATTACCGTGGAGACCTAATTCCATTAAATCTCACAGAAACCAATCTCCATTTAGGTGCTTGGTTTAATCAGAGAGAGTCAGGTTTAAAACAGAGAGGGCTGCAAACAGACAGACTCAGCAACGCTGGTGTCAATTGAACCTTTGCTAAGCCCCGCCCATGTTGCTACTCCATCAAGCTGTCACCATGGAGCCACACTGTCACTAACTGCACTCCACAAATAAATATGAGCTTCTTTTTTTTATATGTAAAAGTGATTTCAGAGAGAAGCAGACAGAAGGGTCTATAATATGCTTTTGAAGCATTTCAGGATGTTATACTGACTCAGCAGTGAAAACAGGTTCAAAAGATAAAGATAGAAACTAAAGTGTATAAGTGAACCACCACATCACCTGGAGATCCAGACAGATGACAATGAAATGAAGGAACAACACTGTTCCTGTAAAGCCGGGGAAGCCTTTCAGATTTCAGTTCAGTTATGTGCATGTTTCAGGTACATGTCTGTCGTTAAATATTTTGAGAATGAATGTTATTTACACTAATGTGCTTGAGTGTCTAACTTCTGAAACGCCTCCTCACCTGGCCTGCATGATGGCTGCGGAGTCGGACCCCGAGCAGATATCCTCCATGATGTAGGGGTTCTGCTCGCAGCTGATGTTGAGCGCGGTGTAGTTGGGTTTACACACAGTGAGGAAGTAGGGTGTCGGGTAGCCTGTCATCAGCTGGAGGATGTCGGTGATGAGGGCCGTGGCACACAGACCGAAAGCATGGACGCCTGAGGACAGAGGATGTGGCGTAAAGGTTGGGAAACCAGCTGTACGTACGGACAGAGGTTTAAACAACATGTTCTCACCACCAACCCATCAAATACAGATGCTTGGTTGGCTGTATTGACACTGATACAGACACTAAAGCTCTGTATCAGACACTGGGGTTGATAGGTTGGGATTGAGAAAATGTATATTGTTATTGGGTGTGCTGCACAGGGCCAACATATGCAGGCAATGTAATTATTGACTTTAATATCAGAGGTTTCAAACATCGTAGTCAGCCTTTTAAACAGTTGTTATAGTTGATAGACGCACATTATTCAAAATGTTTCTAATCATACTCTATGTAGAGAGGAGGCTGAGTTGGAGGGGGGGTCAACACAGGACTTTCACCCAGGAGACCTCTCCTTGTGTCCCGTGAGATACCATAAGAGTATACATACGTACAGTATGTGTTAATATACGTCCGTTTCTTAGATAACATACTTATTTTAAGCCCAAACCACAGTGTTTTACTAAACCTAATCAAGTAGTGTAGCTGCATTTTTTTCAGTTTACAAAGTTAATCGTGTGTTTAAAACTGCCAAAAGTAGTCCGGGGAAAAATGTCCCTTGAAAAGTAATGGAGAATTCCATTTAGTTGTATGGGAACCACATTTTCAAGTAGACATGGTTGCAGCCACCATCATTTCAGGCCAGAGTGTAGAACAAAACAATCAGTGTACCGACGAAGCGAACAGCTCTGCGTATGAAGGAGTTGAAGTTGCAGCCTGCGGCGTTGATGTTGGCCTCGGCGCCGCTCTTCCTCCGAGACAGGCAGCAGAACAAGATGGCCTCTCCGATCATTATCTGTTGACACAACAACACACCTGTCACATGTGATCTAGAAGAAGGAGCGAGGCCATGATCTCCACTGGAACTCCATGTTCCTTCACTTTCCAAAATCCTTATTTTGTCCCTCAACTTTTACACTTTAAGTTTCCATACCTGCTTTCTCTGTGCGGGGTCACAAGGGGCAGCTTATCCCAGCATGCACTGGGTGAGAGGCTGGCTACACCCTGGGCCTTTACTAGTCTGTTAGTTGTGTTTTTGATTATTTGTGTAACTTAATATTTTTTACCATCCTGCTTGTACACAGATGTAAACAGTAACATCCTGGTCTCAGAGCGGTGTAACTCGCTGGCCTGGGATTGGCTGTTTGACGCTGGCAGCGCCCAAGCTCCAGTTTAAGCCAAGAGCGCCGGCCAAGACGGCTCCGTCCTTGTGTGACACACTCGTGCACACGAATACACACTCCTCCAGAAGTGACACATGCCGTTGCAGTGGGATACCTGGCCATCTGCAGAGCAACTACCCAGAACCACAGATCTCTGCAGAACGAGGATGATGGAAAATGTCTGTGTAAATGTGTGTTTCGAAGGGCGTTTTAGACCTAATATAAAAGTCAGTAATTACATTGCCTGTACATTCGGCTTGCTTTCCCAATCTTGACATCACATCCTCTGCTCTCAGGCGTTCATGCTTTGGGTCCGTGTGCCACGGCCCTCGTCACATGACATGTTTGGAGAGAAGAGAAGGAGGACAGCAGCAGTGACGGCCAGAGAGAGGGATTAGGAGTGCTTAGAGGAGGGCCTTCAGTGATCTGCATAATACTGCAACTGACACACTGTACTTATGAGTCTCACTAAAAAAAGGGTTTATCTGGGGCATGTAAACCGTATTGTACTCTTGCAAAAGGAGAAAGCTACTCTCTCTCCATTGTTGTTTGATTTACAGACCAGGAATTGCTATAGAGAGTCCTTCACATTTGGTTCTTTTTGGAGAGTTTTGACTGTGTAGTACTATTAGTGTAAAAACATGAAGGCCACTGAGACACTCAAACTCTCAACTGAAAGCCAAAGAGTCGCTCTAACACCAGAACATCCGAACAAGACTGGAAGCTGCTCTCACTCTCAGACGGTGTGACGGGTCTTTACTAAGCAGCCGTGACAGAGACACCGGTGTTGTCTTCACCGTGTGAGTCGTCGTGGCAAAACGTGGTCCAGGAGACACCTGCTGTATCAGAAACTACCACAGAGGAGGTTTAAAGTATTTTACCATTTCTTTATACTTCTGAGGAGAGAAAAAAACTAACTTTTCAGGTGTGTAGTTGAGATTAAAACACAATTTTAAGACGGGTATGGTCAGATCAAGGTCGCTGGATATAGAGGGGCAGGAAGTGGGAGATGGCAGTGATATTACATGAATCCTTTGAAGTTTTAAACCAACTGGAGCAAACTGTTGAACTGAAGGTAACTCGGCTGAGGCTCATGTTGACCATCAGTCTGCTGTAACAGTTACTGAGTGACCCATTCATTCAGTTCATTAGCAGCTAAGTTGTGGTTCATTTTGACTAATGAAGGCTTGCAATGTAAGAACAAGCAACCAACTGAAATAAACAAATGACGTGTGTAATAATTGGACACTGTCTGTACTTTGGCTACAATCAGTGCCAAATGACCTGCAGCTGTTATTTCCACAAAATGTCTTCAAATTATTGAGAAACTATTTTGAATTTACAGCCTTCAAAAATAAAGGGTTGTAGAATCAAGTTTGTCTTTGCTAATCGTCTTTATTATTATTATTGTCATTACTTTATGTAGTAATTGAACTTGTTTATCATATTTACTTACAATGTATTATTTATTTACCCATGTATTTATTCATTTCTCTCTCCTCTTTGCACATACCTCACCCATTCCTCTCGTCAGTTATTCATATATGAATATAACACACATACACGTGCAATACTCCAGCTAAAAAAAACAACTAAACGTCCTGTCGGCTTTGTACCATTTCATGCTGACAAAATAAAAATAAAAGGAACTATTTTTATTTCAGCAGCCGCTCCGACAGCGACAGCCAACCACATCTTCCAGCTCCGGCAGTTTGCTCTTATGATTCCAGGAGGAAGACAAACCGAGTTACAATAACTTGATCTAAATAAGCCTGGACTCTCACATAGAGTGACAGTCAAAGGGCTTGAGAGAGGCCTTCTGACGGGGGGGACAGGCAAGCCTCAGGTCTTCTTCTGCTCCACGAGTTGCTGGGAGACGGGTGTCTGAGGGAGAATGTGGCATCAGCTGATATGAGGAGTCTGATCGTGTTGATGTGTGACGGGAGCTGTGTGACGTGTGCGTGGCTTAGATCGATAATAGAGTCGGGTTTTCTCTGTCTTGGATTCTGAGAGAGAGCTTTTGGGGAGACATTAAGTGTGTTGGCTCTTTGCGTTTCCACTGCAAAAATCTTGCTCTGGAATCAGCTATTCACTGGTAATGGGTTTGGCATCCCTGTGAGTTACGCAGAGAGCCGGAGCTTTTTATTGCTTCTTTCTTTCTTTTTGTGTTTGAGGCATTTAGGAGCCAGTAAAGGCGGGAACATGTTGGAGAGAGGATGTGATCTGTGGTGGAAGAGAGCACAGGGTCGATGGGATGGTTATGGCTGGAAGTTGAGTGCTATCTGACACTCTAACAAAGAGAGTATGGTCATCCCACTGGCTTCCACTAGTCCGTCACCACACAATTGTGATATCCTAAATTCCATTCTGGACCTTTGGTGCATTTTGAAGGGTGTAATTTCCACTGAAGATGCCCATCTCTTCTTTTCAATACCCATTTGTGTCCTGCTACTTTTACAGCTTCTGTATGTTTTATCACGAAAACCAGTGACCAGTTTACTGCTGCAGGAATCAAGAAACTCTGAGTTTATGAAAAAAGTTGTCTCATATCTATGTTAGCAGAAGAAAGAAATACTTATTTAAAAGGTATGATATGCAACAATTTCCTAAAAAGGACTGGACTGAAAAGGTATCTCACTTTGTTCCACTAGAACTGTGTGGCGGTGTCTGTATCTGCAGAGACCCGGCCCTCTACCTGTACTTTCTGTTGTCTTCTTATTTTGCTGTGTTCCGGATGTTTCTGGGCCTCAGCAAAGAGCATTTGGACCCCCAGCCAATGAGCAGGGCGTGCAGCCCCTTCTCGACCGAGCGGAGACACAGACGGGCACAGAGAGAGCAGACCTCGTGCCTCGGGCAAATCCGGAACCTTCCCACAGGTTTGTGAGGAGGTGTGGGTGTGTTTATTAGTGCTTTAGAACTTAACCGCTGGGAAACGATCCGATAATAACGTTTTATTCTTCTGATTTCTCTCTCTCTCTCTCTCTCTCTCTCTCTCTCTCTCTCTCTCTCTCTCCATAATAGCCCATTTCACACAGTTTTATTCCTACTAATTCTTACCACTGATGCTTTGTCCGAACGGCATTACTGCAGTGGTTCAATACACTTACATGAAATATAATGTGCATTTTAATCTTCCAAACCTCCAATATTTTAAGATAAAATGTCTAAGAGAGCTTAAAACCTTGTTTTTATTTCAGTAGAAGTAGAAACGTAGCTGAAAATGGAAACACGCAAGTGCTTAAAAAAATAAAACTCAAGTACAGTACTTGAGTAAATGTACTTAATTACTGGTTACAAGCATGACTTATATTATTGCATTAATATCACCGTTTTTTGTTTTAAAGAACACAACTCTGTGTGTCAGTAATGGAGCGTCTGTGCTGTGAGAACTAGTCATCAGGGAGACAAACTATTTAAAGCTCAGCCTGTCCTTTGTCAGCACAAAATGAAGTTGAGCTAGGGATTTTCCTACAAAGCAAAATGACTTACTGTGAAAAGCCCTGCAATTTGAATAAGGGAAATCATTGCTATATGCTTCAGAGGAGCGGCTGGAGTCCAGATGGAACATGACTAAAGTCTGATCTAACAGTCTGATCTGATGCTCACTGTAGTAGATTCACAGTGTAAGGTATAACCGTTTCTTTCCTTCCGGCATGTTCTTATGCTGCATTCACACCAAACGCGGCGCGAATTATTTGCGCGAGTAGATTACATACAAAGTCTATGCACAGACGCGATGAGACTGGAGCGACGCGAATTTGCGATGGCGCGGCGCGATTCACGCGAATTCGCGTCAAACACGTGAGTTGAAATTTTTCAACTTCGGCGAAATATTCGCGTTACGCCCCGGCGCGATAGCCTATCAGCGTTGAGTTGCTCCCCCTGTCATCACTGACTTCCTGCCGTTGCTGAATCAGGAAATAAATCCTGTAGCCGTCTGTGTTCACCCAGAGCTCTACGATACCTCATATCAATAGAGACCGGACCAAACTATGTGTATGAATGTGTGTGTGTAAACCATATGGTACAAACAATGAATAGACGCTGCCGTATTTACGTCTAGATGACGTTATTGTGAGTGTTGATGGAGCTGCTACAATGTTAGCTTAGCCTAGCACCGATCAATCCGAGCTCCATTAAGAAAACAAGTGTTTTAAAAGTTATTTGCTTGTCGTCTTGCGGCAAGAACCAACAAAACATGAATTCAGACTTTTTACAAATTGGCATCATTACGTAGTTATTTCCGAGTCCTTTTTGTCCCTTTATTGCCGTTAAATTACAATAAAATCAGTTTATTTTGTGTTCATACAGCTGTAGTAAACAGCGACGTGTGGCTTGCTAGACACAGTGAATACACCGATAAAATCCACAGAGCTCCTCTGGACAACGTTATGAACCAGACATGACGGAGTTTAGTTTCTGTGACTTCCACAACACGTACTAAGCAGAAATAGAGGTTATTTTTTCATGGTTAATGGCGGACAGTTGAACGGCTTTCAGGGCGATAAGCCACGCCTCCTCTTCGGCACGTCCAGCGCGATTCACGCGAATGAACACAAATAGTCCCCGGCGAGACAGGCGGCGCGAATGACGCGAATACGCCCCGCGAATCATTCACGCTGCGTTTGGTGTGAACACGGCATTAGTCTTATGTTCTCTGTCAAATATTTTGCCATGGCCTATGTCCTTGCATTCTCTCTAGTGTCCATCAGGGGGCGACTCTTCTGGTAATAATGGGTTTCAGCGGCACTGTTTTGTGTGAAAGGCGTGTTTGTTTTCAGAAACCTCCAAGGAAGTGATGACATGCCTTGCTGGCCATAATAACTATGCTGTCTGGCCAGGAGGACAGGATCATAGGCTGATAATAGATCAACAGTCAGCGAGCTTTGCTGGTCTGGAGGGACCCGTCCTGCTGGCCCACAGCTCCACTCAGGCCCTCTATACAGTATGTGTTGGTGGGCCCTGAGGGGAATATCAGAGGGAACTCTATGCCAAAGGACTTTTTTTATATGTGTATTTGTGTGTAAGCATCTGTGTATTTGATGCCATAACCTGACCCGCTGGGAAACACTGAACTCCAGATGGGTCTCCATGTACGCAGAGAAAACTGAGGCATCAGGTATAAGAGAATACAATACAGTACATTACAGTCATTTAGCAGATGCTTTTATCCAAAGCAACTTACAATTCAGACTCTATCACACCGTAGGCACAGCTACGGGAGCAATTTTGGGGTTAAGTGTCTTGCTCAAGGACACATCGACACGCGACTAGCGGAGCCGGGGATCCGACCGCCGACCCTCTGGTTGAAGGACGGCCCTGCTCTCCACTTAGCCACAGTCGCCCGATACAAATAGAAACCTCATTCACATTTCTCCATTAGAGGCGCAACAATGCAGCTTTTTCTGAAACTCACACTCAGGTAGTTAGGATACCAATACAGAGTGCTTTTACCCCCTAATTCAAAGGAGACATAGTGGGCTCATTTTTAAGTTCATGCTTTTATTCCAGATGTCTACTTGAACAAGTTTACAAGCATAAATGTTAAAAAAAAACATTATCTTTTATCACAATATCCAATGGTGCAGCACGGCACCTGTATTCAGCCTCTGTCTGAAACTATCTGAATTAGCGCCTGTTTCTTTAAGGCCTAAACGCCCAAATTGCCCCAACGTTTGGCTCTGTTAAATACTGCTTTTTATGCAATAAGTATTTTAATTCATCTGTTGAAACAGTGTTACTATATAAAGTCATTGTGAAAGAACATGATATATTTCTCTAACACCAGAGGACACTTAATACTAAATGGAAAAAAGACCAAAACCCTCCTTAAAAATAAAGCAACTTTAGCTTAAATTGGAAATAATTTCAAAGCAATATCTGCAACAGATTAAGACGATGCTGACTTTAACTAAACACATGATCAGCTGTAAAAGATGAAATAGTCACGAGGGCTGCTCTCAAAGTTCAAATAATTTCAACTTTGACCTCATTTACTGCTGACCAATCGAAGCTCGACCAATGAGATAACAGCGCAACAGTTGTTGTTGCCTATAAACGGTGAAAAGCTTTTTAGTTTCCGTTCATGTGAAGGCAGCTTTACCGTGATGGCAGGTCCGGCGAAGGCCAGGCTGAGCAGCATCAGGAGGGGGATGACCTCGCGGTTGGGGTCGATGTAGGGAAGGCTCAGGCTGCGGTCGTGGCAGTTGAAGCCGGACTTTGTCGGCTTGAACACATCCGTCCACTCCAGGAAGTACAGGCTGACCACGGACGACACCAGGATCGGCAGCTGTGGGGCGGACATGACGGGAAAGAAAAGATGTAAGGGAGATCGAACAGTTGAGGCCGGAGGAGCTGTAGCAGACTGCCAATGGATAAATGAATGAATAGAAGAACAGGCAGTGAACGCTGCAAATGCCCCCATAACCCTATGGTTCACTGCCCACGCTAATTTGATTTGATAACGACGACGAAGGCATGGAAAATGGTTTTCATGACCTGAGTGGGGGGGGGAGGGGGGTTGATGGCAGATGGTGTGTGGAATGTATAGCTCTCATGAACATCAAGTGCTCAACTCAAATCTTCAGTATGAATCCTCCTGATCCCAACAAACAGAACAAACAGAATGCCAAACAGCTAGTTTGCATATATTATAAGTTTGAGGTCGTAAAAGACCAATCATAGCGCAGCAGTTCATTCACCAGCCATGAAATAAAATTACACTAATAAAGCTGGTGCTGATCTCTCAGTTGGACAAAAGTGCTTCAGTGTTGTATGGAAGATAGCAAGAGGTCAGCTCTCAGACACGCTGAAAGGACATTTCACCACTGACCTGTCAACAGCAACAACACACCAGTATATAAGACACACCAAGATAGTTACATTAGGATGATGTCAAGCACATACAAATCACAAGGTTCTGAAAAACATTTCAGGAATATTAAACTTTTAAAATGTTAGAATGCTTATCTTTGGGGAAATGCTTTCTGGGCAGCAGTTTGTTTTGTAGTACCACAAATAGCCACTGGGACAAACCGGCAGCATGGGGGACTTGGCCACACTGTATTTTCCCTATCATAATGTATGCATGGCCCTGAACATTGTTACAGATAGAGCTTTTTGTTTTGTATAAGACAGGCAGCATTTTGCAAAAAGAAAGTTCAAGTTGTTTTAGTTGCAATGGCATCCATCCTTGACGGTCCCTCAAATCTGATATGTTGACACAAATTTGTTGTTTTATAACCTGTCGTAAAAGAACCTACATCATATAGTGAGGAGAGAGATGGACTGAAATGGCACAACTGAGGCATACAAGTCAAAAAAGGCTGCTAATAACTCTGCATATCTCTTGGGGCTATACACGACATTCAGAACAGCAAACAACTATTTTCTAAAGTTGCTTTCCCTCTCTGTGTTCAGCCTTTTCTCATTCCCTGAGCGTCAAATACTGACGCTTTGTCACGCCACTCGCCCCGTGTCTGTTACCACACAAGGCACCCTTTAGTATCTGTATGAGACGCACCAGGCTTTCTACTAACTACCACGTAAGACCATCTTTATTATACACTCAGAGAAAATGCTCCAGAAGTGTGATAACGTAGAAAACCCACACATGGTGGGGGGGGTCAAACCAAAACAGGACTTTTAGTTTTCAATGCTTATTACTTGTTGTTTACGTATTATAAGGTTACCCAGTGCATTAGAAAGTGACGCCAAGGGGTCTGACAAAGCATCAGTATATGAAGAGATGGAATGAGAACATGTTGGTGTGTTGTAATCTGAGCTTCTCTGTTCTCTGTTTAAGTCGTCGGTCCGTCCTCACATATCCTTTGAGTGCATGCGAGTTCTTCCCTTTAAAACTTCCTTTATGTTCATGTCCCACTGGCTAGCTGTGCTGCTACTCTGCACTATGCACTACCCTGGTCAGGCATGCGCAGGAGAGCGGTGCCGCTCATTCGTCAGTTACCGAATGCAAACACTGCCAGCGATGCTGTCAGAGCGAACAGTGTTTACCTGAGGGGGGACCGAGGGTGGGTGCTACGCTTCAGCGATGATGCCATTGGTTGGGACGGCTGTAATCGCTGTATGAGAGCATTGCAAACCAGCGGCCATTAGCTAGCTAGCCAGTGGGGCACGCTGACATGCACTAACATGTACTAAAAGCATGCACCGCCGGCCTGGCTAGGCTGTTTCATTCACTGTTTAGATAGACTTACTTCACTTTATCTTTATATAGATAGTAGCTGTTTGCTGCTATATTGATGTTCTTCATTTTGTATAGAAAACCTTTAACAAGACAATAAATAACTCCAATATCAACAACTCACATTTCACCCACTAACACTGCAGTTCTATTGTGTCAAAATTCTTTCCCAAATACTTCCCGATTACCCCACCAGGCACACAGAAGCGAGGTGCATACGTAGGCAGGAAGCTGATGTGTAATGGGAGGCAGTAGTGTCCACAGAGGACTGCAGTGAGGTGCGTCAGTGAGAGCTGAATGTGGCCTAGAGCATCATGTGCTTTATCATGCAGCTTAATACCCTGATCCGCTGGTACACAGTGGCAGGCGCGTAGCTCGCTCTGCTAATGCTAAATAGAACAACGGGATGGAGGAGGGCCCCGCTAGGAGCCTAACACAGGGGGATCCCTTCAAGGAAACACACTCCTGCTGGGATCTGAGCCACTTGTACACACATACACACTACCACACAGAGGGCCTCTGTTTGCAGGCTTCCTTCCCTTTGTCTGTCTCACAGTTCTGCCAGGGGTTACTCACTAACACACTAGTTCTGCTGTCTTTCCCTCCGCGCTTCCTTTCCATCCCTACTCCTTTCCTTACCATGACTAAGGTTCCGTCAGGTTCCATCAGTGGTGAACCTCAGCGTAAATTGGGACATTTGGAGAGATTTGAAAAGGCAGTTGAAAGCCAGGAATTATGGAAAAAATGAAGTAAAGGAGATGAAAACATTCTACATGACTTTTTAGGCTACATTCACACCGAAGAATATTAAGAGAGCTCTTCACCTACAGCGGCATAAAACGTCCTAAAATAGCACATGAAAGGGTGTGGTTAAACCATGAAGGAGTACAAGAGCTTCATGTTCAAGACCAGCTCATGCAGCCCACCACCGAGCTTCACACTGTCTTCCTGCCTCGTCCCCCTCCCCCTCTCTCAGGTCCGCTTCCCTTGGCTCACCGTCAGCCTCCCTCACCTCTCGTCCAGCTATATGAGAAATATAGGTCAGTGCTGTCAGCATTCGCACAGCTCACTCTGCAGATGAAGCTGTTCTCGGAGGAATGCTGCACTCTCCATACTTCAAAGTAGATTTCTGCAGGATAATTTATGTCACATCCTGTTATTCTTAAAGTGCAGCGTGATTTGCCGAGGCCAATAGCGGCAAATCGTATTTGATACGCTTCAAAGTCTCTACACACACTGCGTGTGATGCCTTTCCTTTGGATGTGACTTAAGTAAGAACTGACCAGTGTACAGAGAGCAAGCCATCTCACAGTAACCAGCATTAAACCATCAGTACTACAGAAAATAAGATATCAGGTATAAGATGGATATTCGTGCTCCCTAAAGCCACATTCATCCTGATTTGGACCTCTTGAACTCTTAGCTCAGGGGCTCACTAAAGGTATCCGTTTGTCAAAGAATGATTCCTGTTGTTCCAAATAAATCTGGATCGGATCGCATGTCCGTGTGCAATACATATTTTGGGGGGTTTTATGGCTTAATCTTGAGAGTTAATCTTGACAGATGATGATATTTCATCCCATTGATGCAACAATCCTGTTTTTACAACCAAAGATAATAAATATATGCAAGTGGTACAACCTTAGAACCCATCGGCTATCGGTCTAATGACAGATGAGCGTCTAGGGGAGAAGGGCTGTATTTCTGGGGCTCCGGTATAGCGGATATCTGGGCCAAGGACTTCCTTTTCTGTGCGCTGCTCGCTGTTTACGGTCCGACTTCAGATGTGAGACTGGAGTTGAGCGATGACGTCTGCGACAGGGTTGTTTCACAAGTAGCCAGTTTAAAAGCGAATTTTAAACCCTTAAAAAGCTAAATCATCGTCAGACGATAGCTGGTGGGTTCCCAGGTTACATTTCTGCCAATGCGCTCCGCCTCTTATGCTCTCCACACGAACTGGTTACCTGAATTCAACCAAAGTCTGCTGCAACGTGATTGGTCAATACTACTCAGACTACAAACAGAAACCGAAAAGCTTGCATTACCAAAATCGTGTCCTGTTGCCCACAGATAAATGCAGAATCTGTTCATGGAGATTATAAGTGGTCATCTAATAATTCTTGAAAAATCCTGTCCACTCTTTTTACCTCGGGATATACTTTATTGTGTTGTGTAGCTTTGTAGCCAACAATGCACAAACTGATACCCGAATCATTGATCTGAGTCTTTTGGCTTCTTTGTAGAATTTTTCTGGCAGACTTCCAGACTTAATGCAAAATTCATATGTGGAGCTCTTTTTTAATTAAGTGTGGATATGTGCCTCCACAGCTAATACTACTAGGTGTACATAACATATATCCAATCCTATCTCTACACCACTCAGCTGCTGCTACGCGGGCACACAGCTTGGAGAGTTTCATTTTGTTTTTGGAAAGATTGTATGAAATGGCTTATACAGCCACTTTAAGCTGATCGCCTGCATACATCGCCGCTGGTTTTTGTGTTTGAATGAAGTGTATTTTACGAAGCCTTACAGCCCATTGGTGTGTAGACGGGGGTTGCATACATTCAATGACATGATACAGGTGTGGTCGGTGCTGACACACCTGGCTAGGATTTACACTGTAATGAGTTTATTTTTTGTCATTGGTTATTTCAAAGTCCAGTTGGAATATAAATTTAATTTTCTGCTTTGTGCGCTTACTTCTTTGGGTGTTCACATTTGGATAAGTGTTCGGCCTTCATACAACACTCCTCTAACAGTTTTCCTGACAGCAATCCCTCCACTGGCTCTCGTGTTCCTGGCGGGCCCTCAGTGACTACGGAAGAGACAGCGGGGTTTGAATAATAGATGTGTAAAAAGGGAAAGCAGGCGCCAGTGGGCTTTGGCTGGCAGTTATTTGTGCTGGGCCAACAGCACCGACAGCGATGGAGTGTTCTCAGTCATTTGAGGCGTCTGACTGGTTTCGCTTCAAGTCTCTCAGTTTCTTTGAAAATGTTTGATTCAGTGTGCCATGCTGCGTTAGCATTTGTCTGTGAATTGTCTGGGTTTCCGCACACATCATTGCAGTTCGTGTGAGAGACGGTACAATGATGGGACATTGGTACATTTGACTTTATACGGCCATATTGCACAAACTGCCTCCTTATTGATGTTGTCTACTGAATCCTAAAACTATCAGCAGCTGCAAGTTTTGGTCATGTGGACGAATTTCACTTTTAAAGTTGCTTTAAAGGTTTTTGCACCTTCATCTTGGTGTGAGCTACTAAGTCACCGTTAACTGATGACTATTTGACCACTGAATGCCACTGCTAATGCACTGTTTGATGTAATCTGTTGTTTGTATCAAGTCTGGTGCTTGTTTCATTTATGTGAAATCTCTGACATGTTTTGAACTTTTTGCTGTTTGTCTGTTGGTTGTGTTTTATGAAAAACTTGTGATGCTGCGGTCTTGGCCAGAAGTCACTCGAAAAAGAGATTTTAAATGTCAATAGGAATGTCCTGCTAAATAAAGGCAAAATCAAAATCAAATAAATGAATGGGTTATGAAGTGAACTCTGACAACACACTGACAACACACGGAGACAGTCAACTGATGAAAGCCGTCTCTACTGTTGCTAAAAAAGCGATTTAAAAATGGTAAACTTGCACTTTTTAAAAACAGCTCGAGGCAACTTGAAACGCTGACTGTTTTAATAATGTAACACAGTAAAGTTTATTCAAAGTACATTTTAACTGACCTACTTCTTACTTTCATCTATGTACATTTTTACCAAAATACTTTTACTTGAGTAAAATGCATTCGTAGTAACAGTATACTTAGAAACATTCTAGCACTCTTTCAAACCCTGGATATTAGTGGACCGTTACTATTGATGCATTTACATGTAAACAGTACTGTAAAGATGGAGGTTCTGGTGCACACAAACCAACAGAGCAAAAGATGGACATACTGAAGGTAGCTGTAGAGCATTCAGAGAGGGAACATCTTTCTGCCTCAGGCACAAATGCCACATGTCTGCCTTCAATTGTTGCGAGAAAGGTGCTCCTGAAGGTGAGTGACTGATCTGACTAACCGGAGGACTGTTTGACTGCCTCACCCACTAAATAGCTGATGCCACTGACACCGACGAGTGAATCTACTAGGCGAAGTGAGCGGTCGGAGCGATAAATCACAGAGCAGAGCGTCTTTCTCTGAAAAAAGCCTGGGCTCCTCTGGGAGAGTTCAGATCTGCAGAGTTGCTCCATTGCCCTACATCTGCTAACACTCACCGCCGGCCCGCTCTCTGCGGCTCGCCCTCTTTGTCTCGCCTTCGTTCCAATCCATTTCCGTCGCACGCACAGAGTCTCTTATCTGTGTCACATATTGTTCTATCTCACTATCGGCCTCTTTTCCGTCGTGCTGCCTGGATCTCTGGCGGCGTCCTCCCTCTGTTTCTGGGGTCATCTGATATGGCGTTTCATTGTCAATATGTTCAGTTTCGGTGAAGAAAAGCTGATTCCTGATTGCCATTTTTAAAAGTTAGTGTTGCGCCCTGCTTTAGAGAAGTTGTTACATTTACCAATTGTTTCACATAATATTTGGAGGTATTTTTCTTAAGTACTAACAAAGTTCATGAGAGGTTGAAGCATGTCGTACAAGTCATGTACAGTGGAAAAGTCCGTTACTTCATTTTAACGACATAATCACAATTATTGGGTATAAATATCTGGCTTTCAGCAACTG
>NW_022280103.1:1237664-1274637 GCF_004355925.1 Anarrhichthys ocellatus | reverse complement strand
TGTGTGTGTGTATATATATATATATATATATATATATATATATATATATATATAAATAAATAAATCTGGTAAAAAGACAACTTTATTTTACTTCTGAGGCCACCACTAAAATTCACACTAAAATCACTTGTTACCCAAGAAATAGTCCTTTTATTTTGTGGAGCAGTGAAATTTGGTTATCTGAAAAGACTTGAAATGTTCCTGCTCAAGAAAAGGTGAGCGGGGCCTCCTGGGGCCACATGTATAAACGATGCCTTCACACAAAAACAGGCATATACCGTTTCCCACGCATAAACTGTGAGCACCTCACGCATACTTCAAACCAGCGTACACACAGTTTTCCAGGACGAGATTAATATAAAGTGAGTTAAACATTCCATGTTAAGGTTTTTGTGTTTTTCCTGATTGTCTTATACTTTTTGCAGTCTACACAAATGGATAGAATTTCAACAAAAGGCGCATTTATGAACTTAATGTTGGTTATGTCTGATTCTTTTTATTTGCATTAAGCAGTCATTTCCCTGTCAGGGATTTGTTTGGGTTTGTGGAAGGAAAACGTACGTGTGTCTGGAAATATATTTTTAAAGTATAGCCAGAGCATAATGACAGCTGTCCTGGTGCTGCTGGAGAAGCTCGCCCAGGGATGGAACATTACTGTCTACTCAAGTTAAAGTCCTGTTACTGATAAGTAATCGTACACATGATGATGTTACATGATATACTGTACCTGTGATATTATTATACCAACAAAGAATTCACTTTGCAATTCAATTTAAATATCGATTAAACTGCTTTCCCCAAAGTAGCATCACTAGAATTAACCACAATCTGTCTGAAAAGATTATGAAGAAAAATTAGCAACAATAAATAAAAAGAGCTCTGACAGCACGGCAGGTACAACAAGCACTAAGCATTAACATTACACTTCTCCAAAGACTCCACAGCAGCTGCAGCCACAGACACACACGTTGAAGCAAAAAGACAGCACTTTGTGCACAACATGTAGTGCACAAACACTGACTGTCAGTGAGCAGACTGTGTGTGTCTATATAGTTCTTACATGCCACCGGGTCCGATTCTGTTGGCAGTAGTTTACCGAGAATATTTCTAAACTGGCACTCGCCGGGCTCCACCCGCACCACGACCCGCTCTAGGTCGGCTTGGAAAGGCTCGGGTTGATAGCAGCCCCAGCAGCCCTTAGAGCACACTGTACCCCCCCCTCCCTGCAGGGAGGGACGGGGTCCCCTGTTCTTGGAGCAACTGTCACCCGTGGTGGACTGTGTTGAAACACGGCTCCCGTTTGTTTCCCATGCTGTGAGGGTGTGACTTTGTCAGCCGTGTCATCACCATTCATATCTAGACAACCAACGTGTTTCTGATTAAACTCAGTACAAGAGCCCAAAGTTGAAGCTATGGACTCCATAGCTGTTGACATTACTGCTGGAATGAAGCCTGTCTTTGGCCTCGTCTGCCCTCATCACCTTTGCACATAGTCATAGTAAAACACAAGGTTCAACATGTAGTCCAGTGAGTCCTATTACAATCAACGCAAGCTCAGTGAGTAAACAGTCGTGTGGTAACAGAAGCCAGCGTTGACCTTTGCTGCAGATGCACCAGAGGCTTTGTTCTTCCTCTGGGCTAATGTCCCTCCCTACAATTAAACATGTGATTTCATCCTTTGTTTTTGCCCTGCTGTTCGGCTCCTCCTCATGCTTCCATTTGTTCCACTTTGCAGGAAAACCCGCCTGAGGCTTCACAGTGGAGCCTCGCTGCACTTCACCACTCAGTCCAAACTAAAGTAGAGCAGCCGGTCCGTTACGGTCGAGCACAGGGATCACATCTGCAGCTGCTCCTGAACGCCTCGTACGGAATCTCAATCTAATACAACCAGCTCACGATCTATTACCAGGAACGGTAATACTGACTTTGGTTTGTTTTGATTACATACACTTCAAACTAAACTGGAAAAGGTCCAGTCAATCCAGCTGATAAATATCACACCAGATCCTACACGTGTGACATGTTCTCACTTCATGAAGTTGATATGAGGAACGTTAGGGCTGAACCCCAAAGAGACATTTTGGATTTGAATCACATTTGGCTGTTTAAAACAAAGGAAATGTACCAGTCGTTGCTTTTTTCCACTGCAGGTCAGGAACAGCTGCTCTAACATTTTACAATAATCAGAGATTATTGTAAAATTCTTTTAATTCCTGATCAATATAACAATTAATTTACTCCACAAAATATCAAAAACATGTCTCATTAATATCTCAATAATGAATTCAATCATCTTCTCTTGACCAGAGTAACAAGATAATATATCCTATTTGTCGGATGCCTGATCAGAAAGATACTGGACCTTGAAGTCAAACGGATTGCTGTGACACATTCATTTGATCACCATACGTCATAGCAAAGTGCATCAGCATCCGGGCAACGACTGTAACATCTGGAACGTTAGCTAAAGCCATTTTCTCACTCATACATGGCCGTTAAGGTAAACAGAAAATATAACTCGGCTGAATAACAACCTTCTTATATTAACCATAACAGCAGCGGTGCAGACATTACTTTTAACATGGGGGGGGGGGGGGGGAAGCAACATTTAGAAGATGAATTCTAATGACTGCTGACAGAAGCACGTTCCTCGGGTTGGTTGTCCTAACATTGCCATCTTGTTAAAGCGATCCAGGAAGCTTTCGCTCTGGGAGTGTTGGTGTAGAACAGTCGTACTGCTGTGATGAGCCAGTTAGCAGAGATTACAGAGCACCACATCATTTGCACGTGCACGCATCGCTCGTCACCGGAGTCTTCCAGAAGTTGCTAGCTTGACAGCTGTGAATACCAACGACAGCCATGTCAGTTTTTGACGTTCATAGTGATCATTTTGGGGGAGTGGCTTTGGGAGTGATGCAAGCTACTTTTACTGGAGAACAGTTGGCAACACTGGGCTGTTTTTGTTTTTTTATGGAGCATAATCTTGCTAGTTTCTCAAGATTACCAACCCTAGCTTTAAGAGGTGTTACGTCTCTATGTGAATTCACAACTACCACACTGGCCAGTATGTGTGCATGGATGTAGCTTTAGTGGGGAGATGACATCTCCATTCTTAATCTAATCTAATTGGTCGACTTGGTTCTTAATAATGTAGAAGTCCCTGAAAACCTGATGTCAACCAAGGTCTGTTCAATCGAATAAAAAACCCAAACCCTCACATCAAAGCACAGTATTGTTTTGAACATTTAGGTGTAGTATTACATCTCCTTCTCTCTGGCTCTAAGCTGTGGGCATTAAGAATTCACAAGGCAGGTATCCGTGAGTCTGATTGAAGAGGGTAAATCTCCCCGGGGGAGGTGGGATCCATCATGACTGGCACGCTCTGATCTCCTCTCCACATCTTTTATGGGACATTGCAGTCACGGCTGACAGGAGAGCAGGATGGGATGGAGCCGAGCGGGCCACCACCTCGGCTCTCTGCCTACCAGCCACTGACACACACTCAGGGAATGAGGCCGACAGAGCCCTAATTATATGCACAAGTGCTGTAGTTCACTGAGTAGAATTAACTTCTAGCATTGGCCTAGTTTAAATGCTTACTGCGGTTTGCGAAAAAAAGAAAATAGAGGGCAGCAGAATCCTCCAGTGAGCAGGAGCCGTAGCGCTTCGATAAGCTCAGACTCTGGCCCGGTAATCGTAGTGAGGGCGCATTGAAATGTAAATGAAAGGCTCCGAACATAACACAACAAAATCGAGGGAACCCCCTAACCCGCTGCGAGAGGAATCCACGGGGATGATGCGGCCGTCCCAACAGCATCCATCACACAGCATTAGAGGCAACTCTGGTAATGTACGAGAGGCCGGTTTGATGGCAGAGCCACAGGCCAGCGGTGAATTAGAGCGTGCATAAAGAGCACAGCAGGGGGGGAAGAGCGACAGTCACCTAAACATCAACTGCAATCTGCACAGAGATCTTTGACATCATCGGCTCATTTTTCATTATTTTCCGATGAACCTATCGTCCTAATATACAAAATGCAAAAAAACAACAACATCATCCACATGCATGGCAGCTGACCCGTCCTGTCACCACAGACTCACATTTAACACTGTGGGAATGTTTGCATTACGCATCTGGCTGCTTATTCTCCCGTGTGGAGGCTGCAGCCATTTCAAGTTAAAACTATGATGTGAATGATCAACAATATATGTTTGAATCCAAATGATTGCAAGGACTAATAAGAATGATCACGGTCTTCTGTTGGATCAGCTGGAAAACTTAAGAGAAACAAATAATGACACAAAGAAGTGTGTGTCCGTGTCCCCGTCCTTCACCGGGCGTCGTGTCTTCTATGTGAATGCATACAGTGTGTGGGTCCAACTGTTACCGTACCGCCACGGAATACAAGAGCAACAATGCTTTGCACTATTGGTGATGTAGCCTGTCTACAGTGTGAGAACAGGTGACTGTGTGCAGGTGATGGATGAATACTGTGATACATCCTATAGGCTTTTGCAGTGGAGGAAACGCACCTGGACGCACCGCATATGCACATTGCATGTCCCTGTGACCTACATATTAAAATAGAATCAGTGACTCATAAGCTGATCGTCATAGGAAGCCCATCTATTGGATCTTTGGCGATAATTATACACGACTACATAATAGGAGTCTAGTATGGTTTGATAGGGGGGGGTTACAGATCGGTTCCGGATGAGAAGCATGCAGCGTGAACTCACCTCTACAAAATAGAAACAGGGCAGCAGGCTGACACTGTCTTTGGTCAGGCTCCCCTTCTCTCTCGCAGACATGGCCGGGCCTCGAAATATCCAAGATGAGACGCGGGGAAGGATGGCTGAGCTCTCCGGGCGTCCTGCCGGGATCAGGAGCGCTCCATGCCGCTGCGCGGAGCCGGATGCTCGGGGACGACAGCTGGTCAGTATCCGGCCCAGACTCCCCCTTGCCGATACACAGACCCGCGCGGCCCTTTATCACTGCTAGCGAGGAGCCCGGGGCTCGGCTGTGTGCACGTCCTCCGACGAGCTGTCAGGTAGAGAACGAAGCCACCGACGGAGGGAGGGAGGGAGAGAGAGAGAGAGAGAGGAGAGGGAGCGCAGGCGCACTGGGGAGGAAGGTGGTTGACAGCATATGACTGCTGCTGGCACTGACAATGGATGGATCAGACTGCCAGAAAAGAAAAAAGCCTTTTCCCACATTTAAGACAAAATATGATTGTCTCACTACATCCTGTCAGCGCATCTAGGCGCACGTGCAGCTAACATTATTTTTTATAAGCTTCTAATATTCACGTGCCTGTGTCACGAAGTAGCCTGATTGGTGTTCACTGTTCCATGGGCGGTTATTGCTGTGATTGCAGGATCATATTTGAAACCACGGTACCGTCTAAGTTCTCCTCACCTACAGCAGCGCCACCATGCAGCCGCAAAGCGGAAGTCCATTTTCGTCACTGGGATGAAAAAAAAATTACCTAAAATAATAATATACAAAAAATGAATTAGCATTTCAAAATAATTTCCATAAATAGTAATATAAAATATTGAGTTACCATTTCAAAATGATTTTAAAATGATAATTTAAAAATAATGAGTTAGAATCACAAAATAATGACTTGGTATCTCAAAATGATAACGTAGTATCTCAAAAATAATGACCTAGTATCTCAAAACAATGACTTGGTATCTCAAAAATAATGACCTAGTATCTCAAAACAATGACTTGGTATCTCAAAAATAATGACCTGGTATTTCAAAACAATGACTTGGTATCTCAAAATAATGACCTAGTATCTCAAAATGATGACTTAGTATCTCAAAAATAATGATCTAGTATCTCAAAATAATGACTTGGTATCTCAAAATAATGACTTAGTATCTTAAACGTATGACTTAGTATCCCAAAATTACGAGTTTGTGTGTCAAACAATGACTTAGTATCTCAAAATAATGACTTAATATTCCAAAATCATCACTTAGTATCTCAAAATAGTGCTCAGGCTGTGCAAAGAAGACTAAGAAGACTTTAATAAGGTATGGATTGACACATTCACACACATTCATACCTAAATAGCAAAAGGTTTTCAACTAATGATGATAGATAGGAGAGATATGATGTGCTTTTTGCAAACTATTTTACAGTAGAGATTATTCTACAGCACTGATTGATCAGAGGACATCTACAACATGAATGGATTCTAATGCTGATCAGATCCCACACACATAACATGCCATGTCAATATAAAACTAGCAGCATCTGCTTTCAAAAGACCAAACGATCATATGTTAGTTATCATTTTTAACAGTCAACATTTCAGTGTGTTGTTGTGATGAGAGAAGCTGTCATCACAGAGCCTGTGGTACAGCGTGAGGTTTAACATCTCAGCTTTCACACGCTAGCTGCCTGCCAAGGTCTCTTCCCACTGCTCCATGACTGCTGTCCTGGTAAATGGACACCACATCCACAGTACGTTAGTGTGATGCTGGAACAGACACAGATAGGGGCAACGTTGCCTTCATGGTAAACTCGAAGCCCGGACATCTAAAAACTCAAAGTAAAAAAGTTTATGAAGGTCAGACACATGAGTCTGGGAGCTAAAGCTGTAAATACAACTGTCTTTATGAACAAATGATATGACACGTCAAGTTACAATGGGAGATAATTAAAGATCAAGGATTTCCTTCCCCTTCTAAAGACATACTATTTGTGTGTCAGAAAGGAACATTTATCAATACATAACAAAATATGCCATAAGTTTGGTAAGCATTCCTATGAAAGCTCAGTATTTATGTTAAATGATGATCTATCAACAGGCCATGCAGTGGGTATCAGGCTGTGTCTTCATACATCTACTGAGCCCTTACCATGTGAAATGCTTTTATGTATCTTTTAAAGCGAGTTACAAATACATTTTATTATTATTATTATAATTACCATTCTCTAACCCTGACCAAACATACCTTTAACCTGCCTTTAAATCATATTCTCATCCAAGCAAAGAGCAGATACTGCTGATCTACAGTGACTGGCCCTATACTGGCTTTATTGGCAACATCATATGAATGCCATGTTCTGCTCAGTGGTGCAGTCATCATCACTATCTGGTTCTACTAGTCTTGGTAATGTCCACTAGTTAGCAAGAGTGTCTGCTAGGAGATATGTCTCCCGATTATATCCCTTGACCTGTCTTAACAATAAATAAAATACACCCACAGACATTGACTGAAACTGGCTGCAGTGTCTGCTTTAGGCTCCCCCTCTTAAACACAGTCCAGCCAACCTCCATTGGGTGAACCTTTGGCATACACCCACGCTTCTCTGCCTGTACAGATTAGCTGTCCTCTCATAGGCCATGTTTTCTGCATCCAACTGTGTTCCAGACCACAACACCAGATTTGGAGGAAGAACGTAGTCGTGGTGACCTCACCCATTGGTTCATGGACTGCCGTTTTGAAGCCTCGAGTTCAGCATATTGGCTGTCGCCATCTTGGTTTTTTGCAACCAGAAGTTACAGCTATGCTACTGCATGACAATTTGTTTTCCTGGAGGTAATTTGAACATTTAAGGTTAAGGTTCTTTTGCACTTCGTGATTTTTATAGAGAATGTTTAAGTGAATACACAAGAAGAAACAGGTTGATCAAAGCACACACACACACACACACACACACACACACACACACACACACACACACACACATATATGTTATTATTTATTTTTCTAATCATCTCACTTGTTTTTTTTTTTCTTAATTTCATTATATTATTATTTTCAAATTCCATATGTATTGTTACATTTTATTCCGTGTATTTATTTCTCTGGGTGATCCCTCTGTTTTACCGTACTTTACTCATTACTTGAAGGCAGCATTCACCTCAGCCCCACCACAGGCTGACTTGAGCCGCGCATGCGTGTCAGTATGCGAAAAACCCTGCACGCACGCCACTAAGCATCCGGTAATTAAAACAGCGAAGATGCGGAAAAAAAGTGTGAAGAGATAAGCAGGAAGCTACCGGAGCCGGTAGTACCCGGATGATGCTGTTGCTGCTAGGACGTTAAAACGGTGCCTTTTGTGTTGTTGTTGTTGTTGTTTAGCCGGCTGTGACTCCAGAGAGCCTGCGCAAACTCCTGGCGCTGTCCAAGGTAGGAACCCCCCCAACCCCGGTGTCCTTCAGCTGTGCAGCCGCTCGTCTCCACCGCGGACCCGGCTAGCGACAGCAGCAAGTGCGTGCAGCAGTGTGAAACAGAGCTTTAGTGAGCCGCTGTCTGCTCCAGGTTGGCGATAGTCATCAGAGCAACTAGCGACACCGACACGCAAACACGACGTGATTATCGTTGAGGGTAATAAACTCACTTTCTACAACTACAGTGAACTGACGTTACATGTGGCGTTCACGTACACCACAGCTGTAGGATCCAACATAGCTCCTTCCGGAAGCTGATTATACCCGTGGTCAGTGTGATAACTTGATGTCAGTCACAGGAGAGAGCAGAATAGTATTTTTATTTTTATTTTATTTATCAGGGTTAGTTAACTCACTATATATAGTAGGCTACTATTCAGCCTGTGAAAACAGTTGTGTCATGTCGTGTCCTCGTCTCTCTGGACGTGATGAAGAGATGCTATCAAGTTGCATCATGACAAGTGGAGAATCCCCATTTTTTGAAATTTGACCCATACTAGGGATTCAAAGTCCAGACGTTCACCCTCTGCTGCTGAATTTCACCACTTAGATGTATCTCTCACAAGTCCCCCAACTTGATGGACGCGCAATACTACATTTCTAAAGTACTCCTTTAAAATAATACAGATAATGAATACAAACACAAAATGTCAGGTAGCTGTCTGAAAGGATACAGATGTTTGAGCTGTTGCATTACATTATACTGTTATTGTCTCACACGAGCAGAGCCTTAAAAAAGAGTCACTTGAAAACAAATATGGCGGTCTCTTCTGCCAGAGAGTTTGCTGTCACAATATCCATGAAACAAGTGAATATGGGTGTGACTCAGGAATCAGTCAACCCTTACTGCTGGGTGATTAATAATTGAAAATGTTGTAACTCTTTCAATGAGTGCGTTGGTGTCATTGCTCATTGTTTGCGTTGGTATTGTAGCACCACAACAAGTGGTCACTTCACAATCAACAGAAGGACCAGTAATCTTTGAAATCGTCGTTATATTCAATCATAAATTCATCATTTAAAGACAGGCTAAGAAAATAGAATTATCAATCTCCAAATTAAATGACTCATCTTTATTTCATGTAAGGATCTGTGGGAAACTCAACTCGTATCAACTCAAGGCATGATCACATCCACTCAGCTCCACGGACACCCTCCCCTCTTCACTGTCTTCTTCTTCTGATTATCTGGTAGACACATTGCTACCTTTACCAGTTCAGCATCAGATTGCGTTGTGATGGACAGATGTCTCGTTCCACAGACGTGAGCCTTTGAACTGGAGGCCTGCTTTGACTCTTCCTGGTGGGATCGAGTCGGTTATTTAACGAGGTTGTCAGTACTGAGTTGTGATAGCTCTGCTCTTTCTTTTGTATCTAGCAGATGTTTGACAGTTTTATGGTCGGGATGCTACGCCGGAAGCAGACCACTTGACACGGTATTGACCTTTCAGTATCACAGTATGTGTCAGCCAGTAAAGATAATTGTTTATTATAACAGATAATAGGCTTAAGCTATGTGATTATGACGTCTTGGGCTGAACGTCTTTGGCACTTTAGAGCTGCAGCAAGATAACACAAGCATGTGTGAGGAGTGACTGTCAGGATGAATGAGAGATAAACTACAAGCCTAAGCATACAAGAGTGTAGTTATTGTGACTGAACGAGTGGGCCTTATCATAGAATATGATACAGCTTGGTGGACAGCACTTTTTCACCACCACCAACAAACTGTGTGGGGTCTCCATGGCTGACATGACCTGTTGCCGTACCGGGGAAACAGAGGAGACAAAGGAAATGAGGGTTTGTTGGTCTCCAGACTTGGCTCATCAGAGAGGAAAGCTCTGGTCCCGTTGTGAACACCGGCTGTGGAGCTTGTGCTAACCTTCTCTCTTTTGTTCAGATGTGTGACTGCTGCTGTGACTAATGCATTAGATTTAGTTAAGAGTGCATATCTTTAGGTTTTCTCAATTGAAAACCTCTCTCACGTTGAGCTATATTGTTTGAGCTAGTTAGCTTATAGCTTTGAATATGTTTTGAAGCATATGATGGTTTTGTTTGTCACTGTTGTGCTGAGCGTTGCCCTGTCTGTCTATTGTGCTATGAATTCACTGAGCCACCTTCCTAACAGGGGGGGGTCTCCACTGATCTCAACTCATTTGACTTGTTCACATGAAAAGTGACAGCTGTAGTTGTGCGACGAATGAAGAAAGAGAGCGGAGAGAAAAGTTCAAACCTCACCCACTTTCACTCCACACTCCTGACCAATCACTGAGTGATGTGGCCGTTTCAGAAAGTTGCAAACATTGTCATGTTGCAGCTGTTGAATGCAGATTCCACCCTGGAGATGGCCTCACAAAGCCACACAGTGTGGTGTACTTTGTAAAAGGCTTGGTTTGCCTTCAGCTTCGGCGCACGCTAGATGTTAAAAACATGCGACGTGTCGGACCGGAATAACAGACCCACACAGGGGGGCTTGCTCTCAGTGAGTTGCTGTGGTTGGTGCTGTGTTAATGAAGGCTGGCAGACTGCTGCTCAGCTGGATAAATGTCACCAGAGTTCAAGCTGGGTGTGCTCTGCTGCTCTGTAAATGCTGTGTGTGTGTGTGTGTGTGTGTGTGTGTGTCACAGAGAGAGAGAGAGAGAGAGAGAGGCTGATGGGGGACATCATGCTATTTATTACCATTTTCTCCTTCCCAATACAGACTCCAATACCTGAACTTGCGTATCAGCTGATAAAGTACTGCTCCGTGTGTTAAAAACATCAACTGTTAAACAGCTCATAATTCCCTCTCTAATATCTATTTCATATTGCTTTGAAAACGTCGCCTTCAAACAACTGGATTTATTCACGTTTCTCACCAAAACTCCTTTTTACAAAATTACATTTAAATGCATCATGATAATGTCATAATTCACCTTCACCCAATACTCCTATTAACGGAAAAGAGCTTGAACGCATCATAATTTACATTCGCTGTTAGCTCCACTATTTAGCCAAACAGGACTGTGCACAGCTAACGGCTAACGTTAGCTCTCCTGCTGCTGGTTTCAACACAGCTTTGCTTTCACCATGTAGCGTGATCACAATGTTTTTAGATACTGTTCTTATCTATGGTGTTGTGTGTATTCAAGGTGTTACTTTGTAATTTACATTTTTATTGTATCTACTTTTTTTCAGCAGTCTTGTAAATCCAGCAGAATGTGGTTTGTCATAATTTTTCAGCTTTAAAGGAGTATTTATTTAATCTTATTTTATACAAGATCAGATCAGATGAAATAAGATATGATAAGATAGTCCCACAGCGGGGACATTTGCAGGATTACAGCAGCAAAGTGGATACTTCAGTAGAAGACAAAAAACAAAAAACAAGCACAATAAATAATCAAACAGTAAAGTTACCATAAATAACTAAACTGTATAAAACAACAAAAACTCAAATTATAATATTTTCAGATTGAGTGGTTGGATACGCATTGTTGTACATATGAGGGAGGAAATATAAGGTGTTTGTATTGTGCATAGTATTTATATTGCACATACATATTGATAATGATATTGCACATGAATGAATGAGTGAGTCATGTGCCGACAATCCTGTAATGAGGATGGATACAGGCTGTCCAAAGACACTGCTTGTGTTCTGTATCGTAGGACTAGTATGTTAACATGACAAATACACAATATGATTTATATCCATAGTACACTTTTAAATGCAGGTAAGATGTTACTGACGACGTCCGCTTGATTCAGCTCACCTCCAGGGTATAAGAGCTGCTTCCTCTCCCGTCCTGCAGCTCACATCCTCCCTGCATTACCTTCTTTTGCTTTTGCACATGCCACACATGCTTTCCATCACTGACTTAGCTGATCTGCACTCAACACTCCATTGTTTGTTTTGTGTTAACCTCAGTTTAATAAATGACGTTTGGTTGTAAGTACAACCTTGCGTGGACTCCCTCCTTGTCCCCCGAGCCGGTTTGTGACAGAGAGCAGCTGGTTTAATGAGTTTTCAATCATTCCCATCTGTCACACATTCTGTCTCTTCTAACTTGTCTTATTTTCTTCTCCTGCAGCTCATGCTCATGAGAAGAGGAAGTCGACATGCCTCCAAAACCACTCTGCAGAAAAGAGCGGAGGAAGTTGTACACCTCACTGGCAGGCGAGGTGAGACATGATTCATAAAGACAGATACAAAAGATGGATGCCCTCATCCTTCATTGTGACGCTTAACTCGCTGCTCAGAAAAGGTAAAAGTGAGGGAACACTACACTACCAAGCACCACTTGTCCCAGCTAAATAAAATATCAGCATGGTTTCACATAATGAACTGTTTGAACAAAGTGCTTTTTTGTTTTCACATTTTTAATACATGAATAACAAACATCATGTAACTATTTACAACAACACAAATGTCAAAAAGCTTTTCATTAATATTAATGTAATGTAATATACAATGTAATATACAATATATCTCAATACATTTGTCCCACCTATCAGTACTTTTATGGGACATCTGCTGCCTGATCTATTTTCAGTAAAGCAGTCCTGAAAGGATGGGCCCCCTGGGGTCCTCCAACCCCTCAGTGGAACTGGCCTACTCACCGTCATGCAAATCAAAATCCAGTCTCATGCACTGCAGTCGGCAACTTGTAGAGGATCACCCAGTTCACACAGCCTTGGTTTTAAAGTCACAATTGTCCTCAGACATTTCTGTCATACGTCTGTGTACCAGCTTCCAAAAGTACTGGGTCTCCAGGGACTCCCACAGCCTGTGAAATACAGGACCCTCTGAGTCTGGGGCCGGACACCTCCAGCACTCAGCTCACAACATCACAACAAAAGTAGTATCATGTCACCATCTAGTGGAAAGAGAACCGAATCGCACATCTCTGAGATGCAGTTACTTCACTCTAGTGTTTTCATGGGACTTCAAGTGAATAAAATAGGTCTACACTGGAAATGACTCACTTGAGACTCGACTTGACTCGTTATTCCTGTGGGGTAAACAATACGAGCACATTAGTGCATTTATATGCTTTATATACATGTTTAAAGGTGGGTGAGGGTGGTGTGGATATATTGAATTCAAATACTGTTATAAATCAGTGAGGCTCATTTATTATTATTCATTTATTTGCCACAGTGCCATCGATGGCCTGAAACACCCAGAGCTATCAAAGGAATGGGTTGCATGGCATGGAGGGCCTGCATCATCCTCTCACAGTGAATACTGTCACATGGCCTCATGGTGGTCATTACCACTATATACCTACAGTCAACCTATATCTGAGATATTACATTTTATTCAAGCTATTTGTGTGGCGTCAAATTATAAGAGAAGTTGTCCCGGGAACTTTTGCCATAGAGCAGGTCGAGATGTTACTCTATAACGTAGAGGTGACAACAGCAACACTCCCTTTTAAGGGGCTGACCTTAGGCAGCCATCATCTGCCCTGCCCGGTTGGGCTGAGAGCAGAAATAATACTAACACCGTGGAACTGATCAGAAAACAGTTTTATTAATCATTTTTGTAGCAGAGGACCCAGACGAACAAGCTCAGATCAAAGAACGCTCATGTTTTGGAAGGCATTGACAAATGACCTGCGGGATATGTATGAGTTGGCTCACTCCAGGTGTAATTGCGTCTTGAGGACGGTGCTGTCTCAAGCAAGATGAGAGAGATGCTCCTGCAAAACTGTAACTGACACCTGAAAGAGGACTTTGGGCCCCGGCTGCATGTCTGCTACTGCTTTGTTAGAGTTATTAAACTAGCAAGCTAGAAAAAAGCACGGAGAGCGACACTTTTCTTCAAAATGATAGCCTGAAAATTATAGACTAAATTAAACGAACATCATTCAACATGTAGAATTGTAGATGCTGAATTTGAAATATAGATTTAGGTGATACCATAAACGTATGTGCTTAAATTCTTTAAGAAGTAGGTTTGCAAACTGGTGTATTGAGGATGGTTACTCTGACTCACCCTTTATTATAAACGTAGCACAAAAAGTAAGGCAATGTGTGTTTGGTAGATTATTTCTTTGTTGTAACAATGCTTCTTGCCAATAAATCTTATACCGTTGGAAAGCCTGTTTAATTCCCTTTTAAATGGTGGCACATTTGTAAGGAACGTGCATTTGTGGGATGAGCAGCACAGCTGAGTATGTGGGTTGCGCCCATGAAGAATTTGCCAAATCTTCTCTGCCAATGCCAACAGAGCGGTTTATCAGAGACTACCTCCAGAATGTGGGAGTGGAGAGGATGGAATGGCCTGCCAGCAGTCCTGACCTCAACCCCATTGAACACTTGTGGGATCAGCTGGTCACACTGGCTGTTCGTGCTAGAGTGACCAACACAACCACGTTGGCTGACTTGCGACAAATGCTTCTTGAAGAATGGGATGCATCCCACAGCAGTGTGTGAGCAGGCTGGTGACCAGCATGAGGAGGAGGAGCCAGGCTGTTGTGGCTGTGTGTGGTTCTTCCACATGCTACTGAGGCTACTGTTTGTTAACTGAATAAATTGTTAAATTGCCAATATGTCTTGTTTCTTCAGACTTCAATCATCCAATCCACCAAACACCACCAAACAAGAGTCAATGGCAGAATAAGCTGTTTGGCATTGGCAGAGAAGATTTGGCAAATGTTTTGAACCATGATCTTTTCCTTAACATGACAAAGCATTTTTGTTGCCTAACCCAAACCTAAACCGTAAACTAGGTAAACCTACATTTTTTCACAGACGTATGACATTTATTTTGAAAAGACACTGTATCCAATAGAGATTGGAAATTGCCACGCCGTCCCTGACACATCCAAAACTGACACTACGAACATAGAGTGTCAGTTTGAAGCATAAGGCCACTGACCAAGCGTAGGTATTTGAAGCATTCGGAGTGAGAGTGTGTTGGAAAGAAACAAAGAGAAGTATCAGATTTGAGGAATCCCAATCAGTGTAGGTGAAATGTTCTGTCTCAGCAGATCATCTGTTGGTTTGGATATTGATATTGATTGACTAATCTGCCAGACATCCAAAGAACTGTGATCCCAATCTCTACGCTCTGAGCTTCAGTCCCAAACAAAACATGGAGTCTGCGCTGTTTGTTCATTTCACAAAGTGCTGTGGGACAAGCTATATTCTACCTCATGTTTCCTTTTAGACGTTATTTATCTGAGCCTTTTTATATATATATATATATATATATAAGGGTAAAAGTTGAATATTTATAGATTGGGCTTCGTTTTACATCACACAGAACATTCCGGCATTTTGAAAATGGCACACCAAGTCCCATAGAGTATTGATATTGTTTATTGTCTTTCAGTGCAATTGTATGATAATGGGAGACATGACAAAAACATGACAAAAATGAAACAAGCTTAGTTTCTGGAATTTTTTTGAAAAAAATGTCCAAACCATTGCACTGGAACAGACTGTACGGTTCCTTGTATATAGTGTAGACAGAGACGGCAGTACATCTGAGATAGTGTGAGGAGGTAAACAGCTTAGTAAGACCAGGAGGCATGAAGGCTTTATTGGTATGTATCATTGATTGAAACACTAACGACTCTAGAGAGTCTTTGTCTACTTTGTAGTTATCTACTCAACAATCCAGGAAAGAGGCTCCTCCTGAGAGAGAGGCAAAAACGAAGACGTACTACATGAGGTCCTAGATTTGTATGTATTGTATTGTTTTCATTTTAAATTGAGAAGAAAAAAGTAAAAATTTGGTTTTGAACAAACAGTCGCCTCTCTATGTCGCGTGGCACACACGTAAACCGAGCCCGTAGCCTCCGGGATGGATGGATAACTGAATGGGCCTACCGGACACATGCCCAGGGGACCAAAGTGTCAGCGCCCCCCCTGGCCTTCACCGACAAAATGTCAATCAAAGAGACACGTATCAACCAGGAAGAGACTCAAAATGAGGAAAAAACATAAAACGACTACAAAGAGATGCAAACCAGTTCCAAAGAGACTCACAACGATTAAAAAGGGGCAAAACAAGCACAAAGAGACACAAAAAGACCAAAACAACTACAGAGACTAAATACCACTACAAAGAGGCACACAGCAACTACAATTATTTAGACATATTTAGAACAACTGTGGCTCAGTGATGGAACAGGTCATCCTCCAATCAGAGGATCGGTGGTTCGATCCTCGGCTCTGCTAGTCCATATCGATGTGTCCTTGGGCTAGACACTTAACCCCAGAATTGCTCCTGAATGGTGTATTTGGTGTATGTGTGGGTATGAATGGTTAGATAGTCCTGATGGGCAGGTGGCACCTTGCATGTTAGCCCCTGTCATCAGTGTATGAATGGGTGAATGATGACATGTAGTGTTAAAGTGCTTTGAGTGGTCGGAGGACTAGAAAATATCTATACAAGTACAGTCCATTTACAGGTACTTGTACTAAATTGAGTGTCTCCATTTTATGTAACTTTATACTTCTAGTTTACTACATAACGGAGGAAAATATTGTACTTTTAACTTCAACACATTTATTTGACAATATAAGTTACTGGTTAGCCTATTTTGCAGATTCAGATAATAAGTAATTAATACAAAATATAAATCATCTAATAAACTATGATTTTTTTATTAAGTATATATTCTAAGTATATCAAGTAGTTAAAATGATCTCCGTCTTCACCAGCAGTAACATTAAAGTGGTGAACACATTTATGCATGAATAGTTATAATCCAATGAATTCTTAAATATATTATTTGCATACTATTTGCATAATTCCGCGCTGGACTAGAGCCAGTCGCTGTGCACCTCTGCAGAGGAAATACGCCTTGAGAGGGCCAGGCAGCCTGTTGAGAAGAGTAGAAATATTTTTGGTTCATAATGAAACTGTGGCGGGACAAAATAGACCACAGTCTAGGTAATCAATGGGAAACACTGTATTTGTAGTATTTAGCCACGCCAGCCACAGAGCTCCAGGGAGGTAAATGCCGGTCGGTTAGTCCACCACTTTGGTTCAAAAACTTAAATGGATTGCCATGAAATTTTGTACAGACAGTCATGTTCCAAAGAGGATCAAGCCCACTGACTTTGGTGATCTCTAAAAGTTTTAATTCAGCGCTACTAGGATAGATGCAAAATGTTTGCATTGGGAATTATGAATTTCTTCTAAAATTAAGTTTGTGAGCTTCACGGAAGATTACTAAATATAAGAATGAAAGACTACGTGAAAAGTAAATGCTGTACATGATTTTGGTTCCTTGATGTGATCTGGTGACTCCGGTGTGGAGACCACATAGCTGCACTGGCTGCCTCTCTTCTGCAGAGCTACCCCAGCCCTCAATCTCCACTTCCTCCCATGCCTGCCACATTTAATTTTTATTCAAGAACACGGGCCTGCAGGATCCGCCTTCACATCGACGGGTCGCGCGAAAGACACTGCGTGAATATCTTATGAAGTGTGACATGCCAGATAAGCCTTGGCTGCTTGAAGCATGCTACTTTGAAGTTTTCTCCTCTGCCTCTTTGCCTTTATTAGGAGCTGTTTATTCACACGCGATGAAATCAAATCTTGTGTGCTACGTACATTTGACTCACATGCAGAAATCAGAAAGCCATACGTTTTGGCCTAAACCCGTGATAATCGACCCTTTTTCCTCTCATGTCATGTTCCTCGCATAGCTGCTGCTTGGTTGTGTGTAAAAAATCTGCCAGTGTTAATTTGTGTGGATGGAGAGAGAGATTGATATGCATTTCAAAGTGATGTGTGCGCTTGTTAGCTAAGATATTTTTGCATGCCTCGTTGTGTGATGTATTGAGTGTATCTGGGTCGCACTGCTGCCTTTGGCTTAATGGTGTAATAAAACACAATGTAAGCATTTCTCATATCTCAACCGCAACAAGCCTATGAATAGATTCTCAATCAGTCGGAGTGATGTCGTCTTGGCAGCATATCTGTTTATTTTGAGTGGTTACCTTTTGAATATGTCACAGGGGGAAACTGAGTGATTGAAGGCAGATTTCACTCATCAGTAAACAAAGGAATGTCTCTTCTGTATGTCCGTTTAATTGCCCTGTGAAAGAGCCAATTAACATGTTAGAGCTAAGGCTAACCTGATGGCAGCCTCATACCCAAACTGAGGGTATCAAATACCGATCAGATACCAGTGCAAGAATGAATGTATATTTGGTATTTATGTTGAGTTATGTTTCATTTAAATGCTTTTAGATAAATAATTTTCTTTCTGCTTGGTGAGAAAAGAGTCAGTTAGATTAAGCAGCAAGGCTGAGCTGTTGGATGGAGTTTGTTTCTGATGCAGTTGTTGAGTAAATGTATGGTCTGGTTGGAGTCCAAGCTCAGTGCACCCACCCACCCATCCATCCATCCATCCATCCATCATCCACCCATCCATCCATCCATCCATCCATCTATCTATGTATCTATCCACCCACCCACCCATCCGTCCATCCACCCATCCATCCATCCACCCATCCACCCATCCATCCATCCATCTATTTATGTATCTATCCATCCACCCATCCATCCATCCACCCATCCATCCATCCACCCGTCCGTCCATCCACCCATCCATCCATCTATCTATGTATATATCCATCCATACATCCATCCATCCATCCACCCACCCATCCATCCAATGCACAGATCAAAAAGTGAAACGACAATATGCTTTGTCTTGTTTCTCTGGAATCTCTATCTGCGCTGACCTCTTATGCCTCTCTACATAGTTGTAGAGATCTAAATCAAGAAAACGTAGACAGAGGACATTTGTATGCCTCCACACTGGCAACAGCTGTGGCCGGAGGCATTATGTTGTTTGTCCGTCCGTCTCATTCTCCTGAACGTGATACCTCAGGAACGCCAGGAATTCCTTCAGATGTGGCTCAAACTTCCTAAGGATGAACTGATTCGATTTTTTTTTGCATCGTGTCAAACGTCTTCTACTGTTATGGGGGTGCCCGATTTCTGTCTGAGATCATTTCTGTGTGTTACAGCTTTGGTTTTGTTCATCAGTCCTCTCAGTAATAATAACAGTGTACTCTACCAAGGTAATTGATCAAATACGGACACATAGTGACATCAGCAAAAACGTGCCATCAGACGATCCTGGTTGTAAACAAATCTTTAGATTAATCAAACCTGTTAGGTAGAGAAAGTGAATGTTAGCAGTATAATTATGACCCAAGCTGTCCATTGCAGTTTACAGAACCACTTCGTTTAACGTTTCTGATCTTCTAACTGCTTCTTTTTCTTTCCCCGTCACACTTTTTATGGTGCATTGTTGCTGTGTTCCCATTGCTTAGCTATTAAATATGTGATTTCAACATTACATTATATAAAGAAACTACAAAAACAAGACTGGAATTGTATGAGCTATAATAAAACCTCTGATCTTACCTCATTTTCTCGCTTTGACCTTGTCAGTTTCAGCAGTATGGAGGTGTTTTTTCAGTTGATAAAATCTACTTTGCATGCTGTTAACTCTCGTTAGTGGCGCTGGTGTTACTGTGAGATGACACCATTAACACAGGGTACCATGGTAACATTTCTTATAGATGATGCTTAAAGGTGGCACATTTAACATTATTTATATTTATACCCCAAAAACTTCTATTTAAGTAGGGAAAGGTATTCAAAGCCTTCATACTGCAGAAAATCAATGTCCCTTTGTTGTGTACAGTGTAGACAGAGACAATCAAAATTTAGCTTTGGTCTTGCTCCAACTAGTTATAGTCTAGGAGGTGTTTGATTGGACTTTAATGTTCTCAACAGGTGTGTGTGTGTGTGTGTGTGTGTGTGTGTGCGTGTGTGTGTGTGTGTGTGTGTGTGTGTGTGTGTGTGTCAGGCTCTGAGTCCTTTCATGCTTTATTGCTGCCGCTGTGCAGTGCGACACCTGTATTCCCCAGACAACAAAGCTCATTAGTCACTCCTCAGGGAGGAGAGAGAAGAAGAAATAGAAAAAAGGCCTGTCATACTTGGCTCTGATGTCATATTTACTGTGGCAGCTTTTTGTATCGTCTCATGTAGTTTTACTGTGTGAGGACAGTATCTATAGCGGATAACATAATATGATACTGTTATTATTATTATCATCTACAGGTGACTATTTATTTGAATTTGTTCGTGTGAATGTTTGTGTCATTTATTGTCGTCATTTATGACTGTATGCTCAAGGACCTGTTAGAAAACAACATATTTTATTTAGTGTTTTATACCGCCATTGACTGCTGACTCCTCACAACTCTTAACCGGCTTGCAAGTAATCAACAACTGCTTCAGTTTGTAATGTTTTTTTCTGCTACAGATTACGAATTGTTCCTCTCTTGATTTGCATGCACAATGTATTAGAGACTCTGTGCTATAAGGAGAGACTCTGTGCTATAGGGAGAGACTCTGTGCTATAGGGAGAGACTCTGTGCTATAGGGAGAGACTCTGTGCTATAGGGAGAGACTCTGTGCTATAGGGAGAGACTCTGTGCTATAAGGAGAGACACTGTGCTATAGGGAGAGACTCTACTATAGGGAGAGACTCTGTGCTATAAGGAGAGACTCTGTGCTGTAGGGAGAGACTCTGCTATAGGGAGAGACTCTGCTATAGGGAGAGACTGTGCTATAGGGAGAGACTCTGTGCTATAGGGAGATACTCTGTGCTATAGGGAGAGACTCTGTGCTATAGGGAGAGACTCTGTGCTATAAGGAGAGACACTGTGCTATAGGGAGAGACTCTGTGCTATAAGGAGAGACACTGTGCTATAGGGAGAGACTGTGCTATAGGGAGAGACTCTGTGCTATAAGGAGAGACTCTGCTATAGGGAGAGACTGTGCTATAGGGAGAGACTCTGTGCTATAGGGAGAGACTCTGTGCTATAAGGAGTGACTCTGTGCTATAAGGAGAGACTCTGTGCTTTAGGGAGAGACTGTGCTATAGGGAGAGACTGTGCTATAGGGAGAGACTCTGTGCTATAGGGAGAGACTCTGTGCTATAAGGAGAGACTCTGTGCTATAGGGAGAGACTCTGCTATAGGGAGAGACTCTGCTATAGGGAGAGACTGTGCTATAGGGAGAGACTCTGTGCTATAAGGAGAGACTCTGTGCTATAGGGAGAGACTCTGTGCTATAGGGAGAGACTATTAGGGAGAGAAAAGGATGACATTTAGATTTTTTTTTGATACACACTGATTGGGTTGGTTGATATTATTTTCAAGACAGTGGTGAAAAAAGCCTTGCTGTCAATGATAGAATTCCGAAATAAAATCAAAATTGGTAGGTCAGAACTTTGAAAAGAAAAGAGGAAATTGGAATCCGTCAATACAACTACAATCAGTGCATCTCTCGTATGTATGATTGTATTTATGTATGTATGTACTGCAAGCTATCTATAACTGTCGCTTAGCAAATGACAAACGCAGACTACAACGGAATGTGTCTTCTTGCCAGTATGGGAGGAGAGCTGGTTAGCTGTTAGCAGCCGGTAGGCAGCAGAGTCAATGCCGTGTGATTGGCTAACAGAGCTAACAGCTAATGGAACTGGACACACAGCAGGACTGACAGTTTCTGTTCTGAGGACGCATTAAACAGGCAACATGAAGCGCTACACAGTGTACTGCAGTTTAGCTGCAAAAAGCCGGTGCACAGTTGCATAGATTAAAAGATGGGGGTTGTGGTTTGTATTCATTTAATCAAGCATTCTACCTAGTATGGATATAGTATACTATAGTACAATATGCTTCTTGTCTGGGACTGCACTGTGTTCACACACTCATCACTGCTTGTATGAACTGGCCCCTGATTGGCTAGATCTGGAGCCCCTTTTCTGCATGATTGGTCCTGTGTGTGTGTGTGTGTGTGTGCAAAATATGTGTGGGCTTGCTGCTATTCACCTTCTAAGTGAGTCTATTAATATCATGATTCAAATCAGAACATAGTAATTTATAGAAATGATTACCTTGTTATCGCTGGTAGTTGCTCTCTTACAAAAGAGTGAATATGATACACGTTTTCTTTCACATTTAATATAACGTATGACTCATGGAGACATACAGTAGATGTCAAATATACTTTTCTATAGAGCAGTGTTTCCACACGTCCAGGAAAACCTGCTTTTGGAACTTTGCAGCCATTGAAATCCCAAATTTGCCCCAAATGTCCAAAAAACAATGAGCTAAAACCGTGTTCAATGTGCAGCATGATTACATCAGACTGATGTATGAAGTGTCACAGGCTGCAAAGGTCTTTTTGTCCAGCTGAAGTTAAAGCTCCGTTCAGCAACAGTAACACTGAAATAGTAACAATCTTTTTTTTTACATACATGACAATATTACAATCGTTCCTAAGTAGAAAAAAATAGAAATCTTCAGACGCACTTACAATACAATGATTACAAACAATCTGTGGACAGACATGCCATTCTCCACACCACATCTAGAGTGCATCACTCTACAAAGTAAATATACAATCATCACATCATACAAGCACAATATGCCCAAAAATGAAATAACAGGATTGGCCCGTAGGTAGAAACCAGAGTGCACAAATTATTTAAAAAAGTAAACATTTGAATGCAGAAGCCGTGAGAGGCACATGAGATAAAACATTCTGGTGATCACCTCTGATCTAAAGTGTTGAAGAATAGGTTGAAAAAAGGCTTTTGCCAGCATTATCTTTTTAATTCCATAATTTTGTTGTCATCGGTGGAAAGGATAATCTTTACAAGTTCCTTTTTTAAACATTTTTCTGTGAAAATGGGTGAATTATTATAACTTCTTGTAATACTCATTTTGACCACAAGAGGCTGATTTGCACCAGTAGCCCTTGGTCTGTCATGCCTGTCTTTAATGTATTTTAATCGGCGCTAATCTGCTGTTAAGGAAAGCCCGAATGCTTGAGTCCTATTTAGAACATGGGGTAGAGCAGCGGTTCCCAAACTTTTTAGGCCATGCACCCTCTTCTACATCCCGACCGGGTTCACGCACCCCCAATCCCCCACACCTTAAAAAAAAGCAACAGAACATAGAAATCGGACCAATGAGAGAACAGTTTGCTCGCGCGTGGCGTTTGTTTACAAGATTTAGTCCGCTGTTAAATGTTGCAGTGTGAACACAAACCGAACAAAGGGGCAACTGCAACATTGTATCATATTAATCCCTGAATCGGAACAAAGCAAACGAACTGAAGGTGTGAAAACGCCCTGAAACACTGCAACAAAGTTTCAATAACTTTCAGTTACACAAGGCGACACTTTGAAAGAGCAATAAGGATGGCGAGGACACACGCACAGGCTCAGAGGCATCACATTTAATTTACAATTAACCATACATAGAATGAGACTGCAGTTGTTTTGTAACTCCTCCAATTTCGATATAAAAAAAATGTAAGGGGCTTTTGACTTGCACTGGCATGCTTGGTGTTCAGGTGGTGACGTAAATAAGAGGGCTTCAGACAGCTGTTAGCCAGAACCTCACTGCACACCACGCACTGTGGCTTTGGGCAATCTGCATTGCCAATCCAAGTGAAGCCCAGACCAGATACTTTTCATCATTCTTCCTCTTTCTTTTCCCAGTCTGATGCTCACTCTCGTTTCCTCTTTTTTCACCTTGACTCCGCGATGGGCCTATGTGCTCCCCATTTGTCTGTGCTATCCCTTCCTCCTTTTCGGTCTCCTCCGTCTCATCTTCCTCTGACTCCCGTTCGATTTCTTCTCCCGGTCTCTCCGTTTCTCTCGCCTCCGATTCCTCTCTCTCTCTCTCTGTCCCTCTCCTCTTTTATGACTGATAGCTTCAGATGTCCCACCTGACAGTTTCCCCGATTTCAGCCAGTTTATCATATTTGCATGAATGTTGCTGAATGAATGAAGTTAGCTGTTAGCTGACGTTAGCTGCACAAGCTAGGCTAACTAGTGTACATAAGACAGTCTGACGGCAGGAGCTGAAGTGCATTTATTTATTAAATTGTAAGTTTTTAATTTTAAATTAGAATTTTACAAAGGGAATTTTTATAATTCATGTTTTTATTTTGTGAAAATTGTATTTAATATTAATTATTACACCATTAGACCACCATTACATTTTTCCTCTCATGCACCCCCTAGAGGCAGGTGCGCGCACCACACTTTGGGAATCCCTGGGGTAGAGGGACACTTCAGCCTCTGAGTATTACAACAACATCACTCGCTAAAATACTGAAATATCTCAACTATTGGATGGTTTGTCTTTAAAATATGCTTCTGGCATTTGTGTTCCCCTCAGGATGGATTGTTTTAACTTTGGTGATCCTCTGACTTTTCATCCAGCACCATCATCAAGTCAAAATGTGAATTCTTCCAGAACTAAATTCCTGCAGCACTATTGTCAGCTTGTAGTATTTCTGTATTGGATGGAAACACACATCTATTAACATTTTCTTTTGCAGATTTTCTGCTGATTCTTGACACATTCCTCTACATTTTAAATGCATCCTGGAAATGTTTCCTCGTGAGGTATTATAAGTTAATATGATTTTGTCCTGAACACCAGAGTTAATAGTTCATTATGCAGCTGTCAGTCTGGTAAGACTACATTCATAGTGTATGCATTCTATAGTTAACCACGTTTAATGATATTTTATGGTGGAAAATGCATCATTAAACGTCTCTCTGGTGTGTTTTTGAGCACGAAGCCAGCAGCATATACGTAGATTTGGCATATTTAGTATTAAAATGGGGAGCGATGACGGACTGACACCGTGATGGCATCCATTACTCCGAGCTATCAGCGTGTACCTACCTGACTCCATTCACCCTCCACATCTCCGTCTCCATCCGTCTCTCTGCCTCCTCCGACAGCCCTCACTTATGGATTTCAGCTTGTCAAAGAAGCACCTCAATGCATCTCCGGTGTTGGAGGAACAGACAGACAGAGGGCGGAGTATGAAATAAGATGAGGCTCCAATGATCCATGTGGGGAAATGGGGTCGCTGCAGCAACAGAAGGGAAATAGATAAAGGAAGATAAAATATTACGGACTACAGAGCCAGCAGTTGGTATTGAACATAAACATTTCCCCTTGTCAGGAAGTAAAAATGTATGAGGAGTTATGAAGAAGTGCAAACAGCAGGAGAACACAGTGAGACAAAAAAAAGTACCTTTTGAATGTATGGTAAAAAAGTCAACATAAAAATGGAGTGTGTATGATATTGAATGAGGGAAGAATTACAAGTGAGTCATGGTTCAGGGGCTAGCAGGGTGCAGAGCTACTGTTTGCTCTTCTCTGAAACTCTCTGGGGAGGAATACTAGACCCAACACTTCAAATAGTGGGGAAGACAAGCCCAGTGGTCAGGAAATAATGGTGGTATTGTACGTTTCTGCAAAACGAGGATACGGTGAAGTACAACGAGGGACCAAGGAGCAAGTACACATGTGTGATGACTGTTGTGTGTTCTATGTTTTTAGTGTATAGCTTTTTTATGGTGATTTTAATGTTGCTGTAAAGCTCTCTATAATAAAATGTATTATTATTATTATCATATCGAGCGAGCGTTATTGAAAGTTAGTTTAATAACTAGTATAGTGCATGCCAGAACGTCCACTGAAGATGGGCGGGAAGAGTGGTGGTCAAACAAACACCAGACTATCACCCAGGAGACCGCTGTTTGTGTCCCGTGTGAAACCAAAAGTAAATGTTGACTTCAACGCCCTGCTACATAACGCTACATAAAAAGGTCCAGGTTAGTTATTTATTTACGCTAGTTACATTGTTACGGTTGTTATGCAATGTTGCTATGCTACACTGTTGCGCCACATCATTGTGCCAAGTTGTCATGCCACATTGTTACGCTACGTTGTTCCTTTATTAACACAAACAATGCACTGTTTTCTAACCGTAACCAGTAGTTTTGTTGCATAAACATAACCGTTTCACAATGTCCACCATGTGGCGTTGTGCGTTTCTGCAATCGTGACACGAGGCTGATCTAAAACGTGCTTATCAAACGCATTTTGTTCAGAAACGTTGACGTTCAACGAATTCCATGGTTTGCAGTAATGGACAATGCCAATATTATTTTCTGGGGACTTGGTTGGAAGACAAAATAAGGTAACGCAGGAAAGAATTCAGACAAATATGGGCAATAAAACGTAATGCATTGCAACTTGCGTGCAGCCTTTCTTGAGGAGGTTCTTACCTCCACGTAGACACCAACGACGTTACATCAACCATCGCCGGAAAAACCGCTGCTGCTGCTGCGTTGGACATGTTGAGGAAGTCCCAGATACATAGGAAAACTAAGCTTGTTTCACCGAGCCGTACTCAATGTATCTAGCAAGTCACACGTTGCCTGAATTAATCTGGTTTACTATGAACCCAAAATCAACAGATTTTGCTATGATTTAAGTGCAATAAATACATAATGATGCCGATATGTAAAACGTCTGCTTTGTCAAGTCTGTCTGCAATACCACAAGCAAACAACTTTTAAAATGCTTCTTTTCTGAATGGAGTTCGTATCAAACATTGTAGCTGCATTGTCTTTGCATTGCCGCTTCATGTAATCATGCGGTGCGGATATCCAGCTTTCTGTTTTTATGTGAACACACGTTAGTGTGATAAGGTCTATAGCCTCACGTTAAGTATTCTTACTTTGTGGTAAAAGCCATTTGAGCTAATGTAGAGTATCTGAGCACTTCACCTCACCTGCAACCTGTTACTCATGCACACCGTACAGAGCCTGGCTTCACCTCACCGTGTATTTTACCTTAAATCCAAATCGATGGCTGTGACATCATGCAGCTTCTGCCCATTCACTTTGAGGTATCGACTCATTTCTCTGATGAAATATGGGCTAAATTTAGAGCAGAGAGCTTCAGCCTCTGCCGGTGTCAGAGACACATATGATGCCTGTAGCTCTCTCCCTCCTCCTCCTCCTCCTCCTCTTCTTGCTCTCTCCTTTCATTCTCTCCTCCTGCTTTTCTCTGCCATGCTCCTGAAATTGGTTGAACATGGCAGTGCACGTCTTGGTTCGATGTCCAGTTTGCACACAAAAATGGAGGAAGCTGTCAATCCTCTCTAATCTCTCTGTCTCTAATCTCTCTCTCTCTCTCTCTCTCTCTCTCTCTTTCTCTCTCTCTCTCACACACACACACACATTAACACACACATAAGAGGAGAGGGGGGTTAGCCAAGCCTCTTTATCTCTTTCATGCTTGCACACCCTCAAACACCCGCAGGCTCTACCTCTCTCCCTCTCTCCCTCCCTCCCCCTCTCTCTCTCTCCACCTCTCTCTCTCTCTCTCTCACACACACACACACACACACACACACACACACATAGAGTCGGTAGTTGCAGCAGCAGCGAGCAGAGGAAGCCAGGGCGAGCGAGCCTCCGCCACGATCACAGAGAGCGGCTCATCGCGTATAGCCGAGCCGTCATGAGCCGGTCACCGGGAGTCGGCAGCACCGGGGAGGAGGAGGAGGCTGGGTAGGAGGGAGAGAGGAGGAGAGAAAGAGAGAGAACGGCTTTTGTTGTAATTAAATGTCTCTCGCTCTCTGTCTGTATCATGCTGTACTTCCAGCTGGTGATCATGGCCGGGACCGTCATGCTGGCCTACTACTTCGAGTACACCGACACCTTCAGCGTGCACGTGCAGGGCTTTTTCTGCTACGACACGGCGTACACCAAGCCCTACCTGGGACCGGAGGACAGCAGCGCCGTCCCGCCCGTCCTGCTGTACGCCCTGGTGGCCGGGCTGCCCACGCTGCTGGTGAGTGCACTCCTCGTCAGAGAACTTCACCCAATCAGACCCACGCTGCTCCACTGATGGACGCTCATCAGACATGTAACATGCATCTCATGTCATTCATAGCAGCCACATTCATTCTGCTCTCTCTTTTACCACACAATGATCATAGTGCTGACATATAATCAAAGAATAATTGATCCATTTCACGAGGTCATTTGTCATTCTGTGGTTGCAGCATTGTGATCTTTCTCTGTTGTAATTTTAGACTGAAAATCTTTTGCTTTTGGAATGTTGGTGGGATTCATAAGATATTTATAGATCTCACGTTGGCTTCTAGGATCTTCTGTGATGACACATTTCACAATGTTCTGATTGTGAAATCACCGCATATAGACCAAATAATTATATTCAAGATTATTGTATTATTATAAGAAACTCAAACTAGCATTTTAAATAAATATATATGTTTTTCCTCAGGGCACAGCCCCACGTAGATTACTGCTGACATTAGCTTGACGTTTGCTCCTCACTGTAATGCAACTGTCAAGAACCTAATTTAAAACGTCACCCACATCACGCCCCCGCCAGTTATTAGCTGTCATCCGACTAAATATTACCCTGAGCTCTTCTGATATTATTCTTTTTTTCTCATTAAGATAGCATCTTCTTTTGGACTAAAATGACAAGATGAAATTTCAAATGTCATAAACAGGCAGCCTTCCAATAGATAAGTGCACAATATCAGATGTGAAAGCTACTGTGTATCTGCATTGATTTAACAGGGCTGACCAATGCTCAATCTCATGACTTTAGCCGTTATCTCAGGGGGAATGTCGTGCATGATTCAGCCTCCATGTAGATGACTTGTGACTCTGGTCTCATCAGTGCCACATGGTATACTGTCCAACAGACTGCGCTGATCGTGCCATTGGTCAGTGGACGAGACCTCTAGCTGCTCTCTGAAGGAATATTGAACCTGAGTGATTCCTGTCATGATGCTTGCTTTCTTTACGTTCATGGATTATTTTTGGCCACTTGGGGGCAGCGTAACAAGCTGTAAAGGTTTACAGGGCTTCCAGACTAACTTCCTCTTACTCGTCCAGTCTTTTTGAAAGTCCATCATGGTATTAATCAGTGACACTGGCTCAGTCGGTCTCTCGCTGCCTGCACTTTCATCATAAGTGTCTTCTGGGTCGGAACGCTTTGTTTTCTCTCCCTACCCACCAGCCCCTTCCTCTCTCCTCCTCATTTAGTTTTTTGTTAAATAGTCAGCTATCGGCCGCTTCATTTTGGGAACACAGTAACAGCTAAACGGATTGTTTCGTAACGTTCTATGCCGCTACGTACGCGCGCATGACATTTAATCAATCTCAAAACCTGTGCACATTAGATAATATGAGTCCAGTGATAATGAACATCATGCACCACTTGACATTCGATCACACTCACAATAAGTTATCACATATGCAAACCGTTTTGGAGCCCTGGTTCAAGGTTTCTTTATTAGCACCCACCGCTAATGTAAATGTGTTAAACACAGTATTAACTCTACCAGTTGATGTGGTGACTGCAAACAGTTGACTATTTATACACCCAGCAGACACGGAGCTACAATAATATTAATTTATAGTCGTCCAGTATTCACTCTCTTTTAGCTCTGTTTTTGGTCTCCACCACCTCTTTAGCTGCTAAAGGCTCCACGGTGTTCTCCAGCTCATCTCTAACGGAGTACAGTGTGCAATGGCTTTACCGGAGCTGCCTGCTGCAGCGAGAACTAATTTCAATGAGAGCCGAGTTTGAAGGTGAAAGAAGAGCCACGTCTTTCACAGTTTGAGCAGTCTGTCATTTGAGCCTTTTTTGATAAATAAATGTAGACCAGTGCAGCGTTAAGACAGAGCTTCCCTGTAGATCAAAGCTCACCTTTGTGAGTGCTCCATGATGTGATTCTCAGATCACATTTGAATGGCATAGAGACTGACTTGCAGTGTGATAGCTCAGTTAGAAAGATCACATGTGAACCCTACCTGTGTATCAGTATCGATATGTCTTCAAAGCAGAGCTATCCAACATGACTTGCTTTAAATGCTACCTGATGGGATTCCTATTATTCTTACCCTGACCTTTGCTTTGCATTCTAATCACGAAATGTCAGGATCAGATTCAACCCGGACTGCAGAGAGCTCCTCACCTCACCATGAATACTCCCTGGCCCGCTGAATCAAGGACGCTAAATGACAATTCGTGGGATGAACTGAAAAAAGCATTGAATGGGATTACTTCTGCAGTGGCTGCTCTGAAGCCCGGCAGTGCAGGCTGAGCTTTCACACACAGTGACCCTGCTGCTGGGTGCATGTAGGACTGTCTGTACGCCTCTGTGTCTGTTTCAGCTGCTCGCCTGCCTGCCTGTCGACAACACACACACACACACACACACACACACAGCTGAAATCACTGCACACAGCCATCCTGGCACGTCACACTGCACACAGTCTCAAAGCATGAAATATTCTATTTAAGCAGATTTAACAGCATAAGTTTGCTTCTGTCTCCTCTGCTGCCCTGGGAGTTTGTCTTTGACGGCGCTCTGCATTTTCACTGCGTACCACTTCTTGATGTAATTAAGTCCGGATGTTGGGATTCAGACGGACAGGGTCCTGGACGTGTCATGTAGACGTGTGCAGCTTCGGTGCAACATGGGCATGGATGTGGACCAAGCTTGTGAGACACCATCTCTTCTGTTTTCCTGGGACTAACTCAGAAGAGAACAACAGAAAGTATCTTGTTAAAATGTTCTAATCAGACTGTGTGGACGTCTCTCTGCTGTTCTGGCTCATGCACGTCAACCAGCGCAGAAAGCTAAATTGCCGTGTGAAGTGGAATATAAATCAGAGGACATGCTAATTAATAATTGCTCTGAAAACAGCTGAGAACGGGGAAGCATGACAACAACAGCTCAACAGACGGATAGACGCTTCTTCAGGAAATCATATTACTGTTTGAATGGTGCAGAGCGGCCTGGCATGAACACACAGAGCCACAGATCTGTGGCCAGAGGCAGATGGTTTGTTTGTTTCATTTCTACGATGATGATAGAAATGTTGATGAAGCAGTTTACAGTATATTACATTGATTCAACGGCATGCCAGTTTACCAACCACATCATACAGTAGAATGTTGTTTGCAGCCGAGAGTCTACAGCGCAAAGCTGAAAATTCACCCGTTCGTTTCTGGCCTTGGAACCTTGAATGTCATACACCCCATCATATTCATTTTTCCCGCGACTCACAGTTTGATCACTTGGATCGGCATAGAACTCTCCCGGTTCAGTCATCAGTGTAGAAGATAAACAGTAAAGCCTGTGTTCATACAAACATTGAGGAAGACGTTAACCCTCTGAAGCCCAAGCAGTTTCACTGTTTGCTCCCGCCACATGTTTCTCTCTGTGGCCTTAAAGTCCTGCACCTCTATGGAAACAACACAACCATGAAGAGAAGCAGAGATAACTCACTCTATGCCATAAATCATAACAAATAATTTCTTTGATAATTTCTTTTACAAAAATTGGCAAACAATGGAATCTATAAATACACAACAGTTTTGTGTAACCAATGCTGGAAAAAAATGGAGGCTCTACGAGTCGTATACATTAAAGTATTTACATTCTTCTTACCTCTCCTCTGCTCTGTGTTCAGCAGGTTCAGGTTCAGTCAAAGATTCACAGCATTGTTGTCACGTGACTGTTGGTCTCAGGTCAATTAATCATGGCTTCTTAGTTGCGCTGAGGAGTTCAGAATTGAACGTTTTTTTACAGGATCTGTTTTGAGCAAAAGCTTTATTCGGGGCAAGATTTTAAATGAGACATGTAGAATAACATGTTTTTGCTGAAATATCACAATTTCAAGCTTAGTTTCGGTTGCTTTTTCAGATGAAAGTGTTTGAGAACCGTCTGAGAGAAGAAAATCTGACGATTATGAAAGTATTCAAAGCTTCTGGCTACAATGAACGGTGTAGTTTTGGCAAGTGTTTAAACAAAACAATGCGTTTAGATCCCGACGGCGGGTTTCAGGTTCCAGAGGGTTAACTAGAACTCTCAAGGTACAGTTTGGCATAAATATCCAGTTACCAAGCTTAAAAAAAGCTCATGGCTGGGTGGTACAGTGTTGAATCAGTTCTTTGAAACCGTGTTTTGTTCTCAACAATAAATAACATCAGTGTCCCAGTTCTTCAGTATAGACGGGTTTCAGTGGAACAGTTCTCAACTGAAGCCGTGTGTCTGTCTGTGAATAGAAGGAATTACATCAGAATGGAAAATCCTCCACCTGGCGATTTACGTCCATGTTTGCTACCAATGTAGAAGGTAGTGCTCCTTTTCTGTTGTGAACGTGACTTTGGTGCAGGAGAAGGGAGTTGTCACAGCACGGCTCACTACTTGCCTGTTGCTTGCTTTTTCTGTTTATTCATTCAAACAAGTCTGGCTGTTAGTGTTGCCATCTTGGCAACTTTCCTGCTATATTTAGCGTCTGCTACTTTCATTGGAAAAGAGTTGGCAACACTGGGCTGTGTTTATTGGGGTTTTATTTGATATCGCGTGAGGCCTTCACACACAAGTACATAGAATGTGAATATTACACGCAAAAAAGCCTTATAAATTCTTTCTTAACCTCAATCAGTCAATTTTCTGGAGCTTTGGCACCACAAATAACGGCATCAACCAATTGAGTTGTGTGGAAGGGACGTACTGTAAGTGTACAACAACAGGGAAGCTCTGTGGTCCGAACCAAGTCGGTGCCAGACGCTGCTCTGGTTCAGTTCGGTCCTGGTCGTTGGTCCTCTGCCTGAGCGGATCTATTGGAACCTTTTATTGAAAAAGTCTTGCTATCACTGAAAACAGCCACCCAGTGAAGCAAAGATATACTCCATATGCATTTGCAGATTTAGTTTTACTCTCAACATGGATGTCACCATTTTAGCCCCCAGTGTCATTACCAGCTTTTTTTTTTTTTTTACACTTGACACATCCTTGTTCTTGTACGTTCCCCTTGGCTCAGAAAAGCCCTCATCAGTCTGCGTATGTTCTTTCAGAATCCACATGTAAATGAGTGATGCTCATGATTGACAGCTTGAAACTCATTGAATATTCTCTCTAACCGGCAGCATTCCCAGCTGAGATGGAGCTGCTTTAGAGGCAGACATAAAGAGATGCATTGTTCAGGTCGGATAGGAAACCCAGTCGGCTTGTTAGAAGGCACCCGTCAGTTCTCCCAGTCCAGACTGGCTGATTAATTCAAAGGTCTGCTGTTTGAAGCCAGGCCAGCCAGTTTACATGGACGTGTCTCACTGGATGTTTCTCCAAGAGAGAACAGAAGATTTTGGTTAACACTGCTGTGTGTGATGTAACACGCTCCTGCTTTTAGAGAGATTTAGTTCTGATGACTGATGGACTCAACCAGACTTAGCCACACATAAACCATGTCCAGGGATACTCCAGGGTGGGTTTTGTGCTCTAGATACACTCCTCTCCCTTCCTCCTCGTGTGCATAAGAAGTTTCTTTCTTCTTTTTGCACGTTAGTGTAAATGTGAATCATGCTTTATTTGCCAGGAGTGGGTTCCATCCACTGTTTTTTATTAATAAATGTATGGGCTCTATTTTTTGGTACAGATGCAAACGTAAGATCTCCAAGTGCAAACACAAATTGGCGTGACCAGCGATTCTAACTTAAAGCCAGGATTCTGGCTTCCTGGCTTGACAGCAATTGGCCCGTTCCAAACGGCCACATGCTCCGAACTGATGATGATGATGATAAAAGAGCAAGTGCTGCTCATTTTTGCCCATGGCCAGGTTAGGAACAAGCACATTTATGATTAAAACAGGCAACCTGCAGGACTGCTCCCAGTTATACGTGTAAATAAATCGTGCTCATCTCCGGTGTACTCCATTTTAGCAAATTGTAACATGCATTATTCCCCTGGTGCTCTTAATAACTGAGTCAGCAGCTTCTAGGACAAACTAAGTAATAAGAGACAAACAAACGGATCCATAAATTCCTAATTACCCACATCATCCAATATATGAGTGGTGGAGAGGACAACAGGGTGTCCATGTAGTTCCTCAGCTCCACTCTGTGAAGACGGAAAAAAAGCAAAGATTGAAGTGTGCTACAGAACATTGGCTCCCACTGTTCTCAGTCAACTATTTTCTTTGCAAGAATAAAAGTGCCATGAAGATGGATGTTCATCTGCACAGCAGAGTCTGTCCGAAAGCCTCAGCCTGCTGCAGCCAGCTGCTGAGGGCTAAATCCCTCTGAAGCTCATGACATGCTTTAAAAACAGTGCTTGGCCCTATCTGGTATTCTCTTTGTTTCCTTTCCATGTGTTTAGATTATGAGACAAAGACAATACGCCTCATACAAGAACCATTATATGAAAACAAATCTATTATGGGAAGTAACACAATTATTTGTGAAGACGACAAACAAGAAGTGTTTTGCTGTTGCTGTCTGTATCTCATGTCTCATGTTGGGGCCTTAAAGTGCATTTTCTGTGCTCAACCTGAGACCAAAGGAGCTGTTGTGAGCAAACAGAAGCCTGTAACATATCGGTAAATTCACCCAAAAGGAAATGGCCACTAACCAGAACTTGAAGAATTTTCACAGGATAACTTACAATTTCATAATGTACTCTTTTAGTTAACAAATGGAGAAATTGTTTATTATTTTCCGGACCAAAAGAGCCCTTTGTCTGTTGCCCTGTATCTGGTCCCTCATTTTAAATGGATGAATCAGTTTGAACTTGTGGTTTTCCGTTGGAACCATGAAAAGAGTCGACATAAATACTTGAAAACACTGAGTTTGGGTATAAATAGTAGCCCTGGTGTATCAGCAGCTGCATTTTGCGCCGCTAAGGCGATGGTGTGGTCACCTGGGGTGGTTTCGATGTGCATGTTCTGCTGCTGCTTTAGTTTAGTGTCTCACATGCTTGGGACGTTCAATGCATTTTTTCAGTGCAGTCTGGCCATTCGTCCCATAATGAATTGGGTGTTTACAGACAATGCAGTGAGGCTTCCCCGCCTCGGTTAACCTGCTGATGCAACTGAAGAGGACGGTGTGTCCCTCGACCTTCACCGTCTCCTCCACCCGACTCCACTTCCACTTAATCTTCACGCCTTCATCAACGGCCTTCACCTCTTTACCTTCAGCTACCATGGCCATCTTACCTTGTGTTTAAGTGACAGGCAAATGGAGTGTGCATTTCTGCTGTTCTATAATTCTAACGTTAAGAGCCTGAAATCGTTCAATAGTACCCCGACTTAAACCGGTGACAAATGAACAACCACGGGTTCTTTGTTGCTTTCTGTCAGCTCTTATATCACTCGTTCACACAGCTTAAAAGAGCAGCTCAGCAATCCAGCTAACGATGCATTCACTGTTTTTACAGCTGCTTCTTCTGGAAGTGTGAAGACCTGCATGACAAAAGAAATGCCCACTTCAAAAGATATAAACATCTGTAAAGACTTTATTTTCAATAGTTGCCATGCTTGGTGGAAACTGCCAGTGCTGTTTTTATTCACATTCTCTATTTGTTTCTATATAAGGCCCATCAGCACCCTGGTGTATATACTGTATCTTTTAAGTAGTTTATTTGTTTTCTCTGTTGACATTCTGTATGCTGCGAACTAGAGCCTGACGGATACATCGTCCACTGCGCATCAGAAGCACACCTACGGCTATTTTCACTATTTTCTGCCTCAAAAGATAATTCTGGTTGATTACTTGTCAACAGCTGGTAACATGACAAAAGAGACAAAATGACCAAAGACAAGCACTCTGTACAAACATGTCCAATGTTTGTACAGAAACTGTCTCGGCACTCTAAACCGTCTGTGATACACCTGAGCTTTTGGTGTTAGTCCTTCAGAAAAGAGGCCGACTTGAAACGACTAGACAGAAGTAATGTTTAGTAGAAGAGGCGGAGATACTCACCTCTCCACCCACATATACTGGAATTGCCAAGATTTGAAGGCAGCTGTGAGACAGGTCATGTTGTGACTAAGTGTTTAAGGTCACTGGCGAACGCGAAGGAAATCACCCACTGCTGTAAAAATAGACGGGCAGGGTAAGAGAAACTATGAAGCAGAGTCAGATCAAGACTGACTCACACTGCATTGAAATGCACCGAACGTCGAGTAAAATCTCTGAGTGGATTTATTCTAAACTGGAGATGAAATGGCTGTTTGCTATTAGATTGACTATACAATGCTAATGAAGAAACGTACTTAGAAAGCCTTAACTGGATTGGGACAGTGCTCTCCATAATGAGATGGCTGAATTGATTGGAAAGTGTTTGCAGAAGAGTATTCCCTTAATAAACAGGCAATTCTCCCAGCAGATAATATCCCGTCCTGAAAAAACAAGAAAACACAACCCACTGAGGCCTGATTGTGCTATCAGTCACTTGATTACAGTCTGAGATATCTTGTTGATTCATCTGCTGCCTGTGGATTTAGGAACACACAGTTTGCTTTGTGAAGGATGAAACGGAGAATAAAAGAAATGAGATCATGAGTTGATCACGTCTGCTATTGCCTCTCAATGGCTCTCAACATGGCCACCGCTGAGCCGGTAGCCATGGTGCTGGAATCACTCACGGTGCAAACAACGGAAACAGTGCTTACAGAGCTGAACAGAGACAACGCCGTCCCGGGCCGTTTATCAGCTGTAACTGCTGTGAGGGCGCAGTGCAGAGCGACGACCCTGAGCTGGCCAGCGGGGCGCGCTCACATGCACTAACATGCACTAACATGCACTCAAGATAGATGTCTACAAAGCAAATAGAAGCTCTGATCACGACACACACAGAGGGAGAGTGACCTCATTCTCTGCTCAGCTAGACATTACTGCGCTTCACTGTTACTTACAAGTTAAGGCATAAAACGGCTTTGTTAGGTTTAGGGAAAGATCAGGTTTAAAAAGCACCCATTGTTAAAGTTAGGGGAACTTTAGCTGACGCGTTTATACAAAACAACTTACATACAGTTGTGTGAAAAAGTGTTTGCCCCCTTCCTGATTTCTTAT
>NW_022280103.1:1222482-1237264 GCF_004355925.1 Anarrhichthys ocellatus | reverse complement strand
ATAAGAAATCAGGAAGGGGGCAAACACTTTTTCACACAACTGTATGTGCGTTCAACCATGTGAGTACTTAGGTTGGTCCCCTTAGTATCGAGGGAGTAGCCGGTCGACAGTAGTGGAGCAAAGTGGAGGGGCCGGGGTCGACGCTTTGACCATGTGCTGGATGTAGGATGGGCCTGAGCCATTCACGGGCAAGAACCATAATCTTGAGTCAGATTTGAGCTGCCAGACCAGGCTTGGTCAGAGATATAAGAAACCAATGTTTGTCGGGCACAGGGAAACAAACAGTGATCTCCTTTGTTAAAGTCTGGTGTTTTGTTCTGGGGGTCAGCGGGAAGTGTCTTACTTTGCTTTCAGTTGACTTACCCTTTCAATATCTTTGGTCTGTGGGAGGGAACCCACACAGAGAGAACATACTAGAAAGAACTCAGCCAACTGGTGAAATCCAATCAAGAATGTTATTGCTGAGGGATTTCTTTCTTTCTTTTATGGTCATTGATTGTGCTCAAACACAGTTTTACTCTGTTGTCGACTTTTTAATACTGGTTGCCGAATGAGTCTACAGAATACAGAAGCAGAGTTTCAACTGAAGTCTTTTACAACCACAGGCACCACAATGCCTTAGTTTCTGTACTGATACCAAAATATTCTGTTGTTCTACACCACACTTACTATTCGTTTTATAATTCTTCCCCCAAGAACTCCAACTACAATAATTTAGTTTTACACTTTGATACATTTCGGAATACATTTGTGACCGTGAGATTGAAACAGCAGTCTTAGCAGATTATTGTAATTGTTAAAATATGTCAAATTAAATATAGATTATTATTATGTATTTATTTAAACCTGAAAACCATGCCAGCCTCTTCCAGCCCTGAATAGTTTCTGTAGCTCTCAGAGTGCTTGAAATGGTTCTTGGTCTCAAGACCACTTTTTGATAGTTTTCCTCATCTTTACTCGGCCTTGTCTCGGTCTCAGACAAAGAGGACGCTGGATTTTATTTCAAGACCGCAACTGTAGGGATATCGCTAAATTGCCGGTGCATCGTCTGACTTAGTTAACATCATTACTCTGACTACTCATAGAAAACAAAGGAACCTGCCCACACATACAATGATTATTTTATCAAGACGTTTCTCATGGTACATTTATACACACATACACACACACACATAAACCGTATATGTGGCAATAAAAGAGGTGCATGAAGAGGAATCTTCATTTTTCTGTGGGTGGTTTAATGAGAATGTGGAATGTGGACAGATCAGATCAATTTAAGTAGTGCAAATGATTTGCACGACACATTATAGCAAAGGTGTGTCATGAAGTGTGGAACTGGTTTGATCTTGATCTGGCCTTGGTCTCGGTTTTGACCTGGTCTCAACCCCACAGTGTTTTGATCTTGTCTCAGATACACTCTGCTCTTGATAATAACTTGGTCTCGGTTTAGGTGCTCTTAACTACAACACTGGTAGTTCTGACTGTCGGGTTACAGCCCCAAAGATCTGAACCAATCAATGTGGTCAAGCAGCCTGCATTTGATCTGAGACAAACTCTTTTTACACCCGGTGGTATGGACACATTTTGGTCGGTCCTCAAAGGGTTCGAGTTACAAATTGCAGCAAAGAAACAGGACAAATATATTCTAAACTAACAATTAGGGAATTATAGAGTTGAGTCCTTTCATTCTACAGTCAAAGTTCCTGATTTAAAATTTGTATACAGGCCATTTGATGACTATTTGAAACATGACTTAGAATATCCAGTCCACTAAACTTAATATCAGGCTGATCTGACATGGCACATTTGAAAAAGGATCACAATAACATTGCATTAGGCATTCCCCCTAAGATCTCCCATCAGCCCAGAGATGGGGCTGTGGTCAAGTCCCCCGAGCCTTCACTTCCAACCACCTTTGTTAATTTAGGACCTCGCATATTCAAATGCCCCATCTCCACACATCAGCTATGGAGGGGGGGGGGGGGTGGGGGGCGTGGGGGGGGGGGGGTTCGGCAATATTGCTGCATGGTGCTGTGCTTAAAAAAGGCAATGAGAGGAAGAGTGGGAGGCAGGGGAGAGCTAACGGCTTAGCTGAAAGCCAAGAGAGACGAGCCACTCTAACCTCTGCATTATAATCACACACTCGGCACATTATCATCCTCATATTTAATAGCCCAGTGACCCTCTCTTAAGAATCCATCCATGGATCTCAATATGGCAGAGGAGATAATGGAACAAACTAATTCACTTTCCCACATGACAGATTGAGTTGCTTTTGTTCTGGGAAGGTTTTGATGCAGCTGCAGTAGGTTTGGACGCAGCAGCAAGGCATACGACCAGATTGCAGTTGGAAATGTCCCTTTCAATCTAGCAAAAACATATTATGGAATTAGTCATCAAGCTTTCCAAATAGTCTAATAAAATTGCATGTAATCTGCAGTACTATTGTTATTTAAGACTACTTCAAAGTTGTCCTCGTCTGATACATTATGATAGATGAGTATATGTATGTTTAACACTATTTTACTATCTTTTTTCGACCCTATTGATCATAAATAATAACAGACATTGATATTTTTGATTTTATGAAGTGTTGTTATAGCCCTGGCTAGTGTCTGCAGGTCTTCCTCTCAGGCTGTAGGTATAACCTTCACCACTCAGAGGCTACAGCAGCAGCCTGTTGCAGCCTAAGAGGCAAAACCAAGGGCAGCCAAAGTTAGAGAATCACTCGCTGTTCCTTGTAAAGCATAATGACTGGTGGTAATAAGCGGCACACATTGACAAAGTAACTCCTCTCTTCTGGATTTTACACAGTACAAATATTCTTACTGGAGAGATTTTACACATAATTCACCGGTCCCGTCAGAGAGACTAGAGACAAAGTTGAAAGTATTTTAAAAACCTTAAAGATTTGGGGCTTTTGAGAAAGCATTCGTGGTGGGAGCTCCAGAATGCCAAACCCCCTCTCAAACTACAGAGGACCCATCCTGACGGCACCAGCGTGGGTTCTGTGCTGACTTGAGGGTTTTATACAGATCAAAAGAAATACCATGACGTCACCCTTTCTTTTGGGGACTGCTGTTTTGAAGCCCTGAGTTCCGTATTTTAGTCGTCTCCATCTTCCACCGAATAAGACATTTGTTGGTGACCGAAAAGGTTACAATTAACTTTCATGATCGGAAAACACACACCCTGCTAAATGGACCATAATTGACTAAATGAACATCATGCTGTGTTGAAGAAGATATTGTGGTGAAAATCTCTTACTCTGCGCTCAGCCTAAACTGCTCTTGATCCAGCGTTACGTCTCTGTGTTCAGATTTGACTGAGTTGAGTTATGACTTGGAAATGACTCCAATTCCCAAATCTTCTCTACTCACACCCTAACTTGTGACGTTGCATTTTAAATAGAGAAGTACGTTTCTACCACGTTTGGTCTGAGGTGGGTTTTTTGGAGTTTGCATCTATTAGCCTTTTGAGAAAGTGCATTATAAGGCAGTTAGTACATTGGCTGAACCTTCAGCTGGGGTGGGTGCTGCTTGGTTTGCGGTGCTGTCTATAGCTTTTCCCAAAATGACTGCCATGTATCACTGTGGACTGTGGAGGGTGGAGGTTTCATTCATGCTTCAGTGGCTGAAAATGAAATACTCTGCTCCCCTCCGTCCCCGGAGTCTCTTTGTACTGGCAAGCTCTTCTGTTGTTCAGCTGTAAGCCCCTGTTTCACTTTCCTGTTGAATCTTGTTGCCACTGCAGGTCCAATTAACTTGTAAATGGAGACATATCGACACAATGAGCGTTATTGTGAAAGCGGTACCTGGAGGCGGGCAATCTGACCAGCAAAGCCTTGCTCAAATATTGGTTCAATGTCAGTGTCTTTCCTCTGCCTTGCAATGCTGATGGAGATAGATTAGGATCCTTACATAGATTGGTGTGAAATTAAATTAGTCAGAGTCTCAGGAAGAGGGATGAAGGAAAAGGATGAGAGGAGTGAGCAAGTTCGCCCCTGACCAGAGGAACAGATGAGTAAATAAGCAGCATGGGTCACCCTGGCTCTGTCATTTTGACTTAGCCACCGGGGAATAGCTCCACAATGAGGGTGAGCGCGAGAGAGAGAGAGAGAGAGAGAGAGAGAGAGAGAGAGAGAGAGAGAGAGAGAGAGAGAGAGAGAGAGAGAGAGAGAGAGAGAGAGAGAGAGAGAGAGAGAGAGAGGGCAGGGAGCTAGTTAAAGGACTAAACAAGCAGCACATTGTCACCGTGGCCCTGTCAGCTTGTGTTATAGCCGATGAGAAAGTGGGACAAATGGCCCGTGGCTGTCACAGTGCTGCTCAGGCCTTTTGGAGATCAGATGGCCCTTCAGCCATTTCTCGCCATTCTCACTGTTATCACAGGCAATGCGCTGTGGCTTTTAAAGTGAATGACCGACTCAAGTATGTGCGGCCAATACAGACAGCGCTTCGTAAATATAGGATAATGGTAACTTTACAGGAACTGCTGTGACCATAAGTGGCATTTAAAGGATCATGGCACATGGAATTTCCCCTTCATTTCCCAAGACTTCCCTGAGATACTTGCTTTAAAAATTGCTTTATTTAGTTGTTACTTTTATGATAAAACCCTTGACATGTCTAACACTGTTGCATTAATACCGGATGCTAAAGAAGTAAAAGGTGCTGTCAGACCTAACCTGAGCAGTTAACCTGTTCTCGTCAAATGCTGATGCCTGGTCAGTGTCTGAGACCGACGCACAGAGGTACCCTCTAGAGCAGGGGTGTCAAACTCATTTTCACTCGGGCCACATCAGCATCATGGTTTCCCTCAAAGGGCCGGTTGTAACTGTAAGACTGTATAACTGTAACTACTCCTAACATATTGTTAAATAACTGTCTCTGCTTTTGATTATTGTTTATTCAAGTGTAAAAATATTGTACATGCAGTTATATAAATGTAAAATGATATTTAAGCACATTTCTGTTATTATAACATAAATCATTTTAATTTAGGGTTAAGAAACCCACATTACTCTATCAAAGATCAAACTTTTAAAGAAAATAACAAAGACAAATATCAAACACAAGTTATTACATTAACTTTGTTCAAAGCTATTTTTGTCACCTCTCTGCATCACTAATGTCCCTCCCTGCCATCGTCCCGTGCATGGCAGCTACATCCAAGAGCTCCTCACTGAGAGTCAGGTCTGCCTTGAGTCTCTTACAAACACTGATAGATGATGTATCTCGTCTCTGAGCTAGCTGTGTTGTTAGATTGCTGCTAGTTCCTGAACTCGGTCTGTGATGGTGTTTCTTCACAAACTGACATTTGTAAAAGTCTGTATCTGGTCGGAGCTCACCTGCTCACATACCTTTAGCATGCACTGGGCTGTAGCTTCTGTAAATATATTCTGCTGTGATTGCACTCTGCCTTTTAATTCTTGGACAATTTTATATTTTCCTTGGAGGCTAAATTTAGCTCAGTGTTTGGTGTCAAAATGCCGACGTGAATAGTATCCTTCATCACCGACACGCATCATAACACAGAAGATAGACCAGTTTTTGTCCCTGAAGCACAAACATGTATTCGCTTTCCCATCTTAAATTACATTTTCTTCCCTCTGCATCAATTTTTCTCTTCGTGGACATTTTGGGATTATTTGTTGATCTTTTTCAACTCAATCACTTGTTGGAAAACCGCTTTACGGGCTGTTCCCTCTCCTGTCCACCTGTTTTAAAAAAAAAGGTAATAACTAATTAACCATATTGTTACCAAGTGACTGTTAGGAGGACAAGTAATCAATGTCCAGCCACGGTGATAATACTTCACAACATGCTATCTCATAATTTCGACTTTTTATCTCATAATTTCGACCATGGGGATATTTTTATTTTCAAGTCTCACTTTTAATTATTTTTTTTTTTTTTTTTTTTTTTTTTTTTTGCTGGTGGATTCGTGGGCCACATAAAATGACGTGACGGGCCCGCGGGCCGCGGGCCTTGAGTTTGACACGTGTGCTCTAGAGTCTGTATGACACGCATCGGGCTGTCAACTAACTCCAATACAAACGCAGCCGCATCATTTTAAGAAGGTCAGAGGTAGTGACGTATTTAGAGAAAGTTTGCATTCGGTGGAGGAGGGAGGGATGGGTCGAAGAAACACAGGACGTTCACCCAGGAGACAGCTGTTCGTGTCCCGTGTGAAGTGACGTTGCCTTGTTTTACCTTACTTTTGTTAGAACTTCCTTACTTTACTAACGCCAGTTATTAGTTATTTTGACCAGTGTGCAAAATATCTGTTGGCAAACAGGGGTCCACACTAGCTGGTGCATTGGATCAATGGGTCCATTAAGGTCCACAAACAGGAGTGGAGACAGGCTCTCTTTGCATGTCGTCCCCTCTCCCTCTGCCTCGTCCAGTCTATTGATCTTGCCTGTACTAAAGGCAAAATGGCCAATAAAATAATATAATTAAACATTTATTTTTGTTAAACTGCCCATTTCCTAAACTTATCCGAGTGCTTTCGTTGTGTAAGTAAACCAGAAACAAGACGTCTGCGTGTAACAAGCACAGGACGTTTCCTGCACCACCATATAACCGTGAGATCATAGATGTGTCATTTCAGCATGAATTCAAGAGATGAACTAATGCATCCGTCTGATGGTGATGAACTGTTCACAGAAACACATCTTAGATGATGTGTATTCATGCAAGATCATGTGGTTGCTATGACAACACGTGCACATTACCTCGGGGGAGTTTTTACATTTGAGAGTGGAAAGCAGTAAAAACAGAGATGTGTTGAGCTTGTGTCCTCCTCCGTGTGTTTATCGATTCCTCGTTAAAAAGAAAAGTCAGTGTAACCATAGCAACCACACAGTAAGTTTCCCCTCACATGAAAGCAGAAGATGCCTCTTTTGTTCCTCTTCCACCACTTGCCCCTCTCTGTAGACAAGGCCCCATGGCAGCCCAGACAAATAATGATGATAATCACTTCTTTGTCTTCCTGAGCTGTTTGTGTTGTATATAGCAGAGAGGAGGAGTACATGATTCGGGCTACCTGAACAGTCTCGAAATTGGATTTTCCTCAGCAGGTCTATGTAGCACTGATGATGTCACATGACCTGTAATAGTGGATTTAATCAACATAATCAACATAAATAATCAACATAAATAAGTTGAAGTGATTCAATTGCATTACTACTTTAATTAACTTGCACTTACCTTTATTGAATACATTCAAATATTCATTTTAATTAAAAAAAGACACATTCGGTCAAATAAAAAGAAATTGTGAAACAGCTTATTCTGCCATTGTCTCTTGTTTGGTGGTGTTTGGTGGATTGGATGATTGAAGTCTGAAGAAACAAGACATATTGGCAATTTAACAATTTATTCAGTTAACAAACAGTAGCCTCAGTAGCATGTGGAAGAACCACACACAGCCACAACAGCCTGGCTCCTCCTCCTCATGCTGGTCACCAGCCTGCTCACACACTGCTGTGGGATGCATCCCATTCTTCAAGAAGCATTTGTCGCAAGTCAGCCAACGTGGTTGTGTTGGTCACTCTGGCACGAACAGCCAGTGTGACCAGCTGATCCCACAAGTGTTCAATGGGGTTGAGGTCAGGACTGCTGGCAGGCCATTCCATCCTCTCCACTCCCACATTCTGGAGGTAGTCTCTGATAAACCGCTCTGTTGGCATTGGCAGAGAAGATTTGGCAAATTCTTCATGGGCGCAACCCACATACTCAGCTGTGCTGCTCATCCCACAAATGCACGTTCCTTACAAATGTGTCACCATTTAAAAGGGAATTAAACAGGCTTTCCAACGGTATAAGATTTATTGGCAAGAAGCATTGTTACAACAAAGAAATAATCGAATACTTTTTGTGCTATATTTATATAAATCGGCCACGTTGTCACCAATACCCGATCCAGCTCGTTGACATTGGCCTGATATCTGATATCAATATTCCTAATTCAATCCAAGCCATAGTGAAAGCCTTCTTTATCAAGTTGACCCCGGATGCCATATAGTTCATGAGCATTGCAGCTCTTTGGTAACGTCCCGTCATATTCTAAGACTGAACCTTCACTTTAACAGATAGGAACCAGATTCCATGTCTGAACATACTCACACGGTGCAGAGACGTGATGGACTGGAAGCACCTTGTCATGGCATCACTTCATCACACTGAAGAGACTCAGAGAGGCCATTGTCGTTTAGAACTGGAGATCTACGGCCCTGTTACAACCTGACATCCAGATACAATCCACATGCATCTCATGTCCTGATCTGGTCTGTTTATGGCTCAAATGAAAGACACTTTCAGCTGCCAGCAACAAGCTCTCTGGTGTTTGCATTCAAGGGTAATTCTTCTCGCTCTGTTCCCGTAATGCACAACACTTTCACTCCAAATATATACTGTCAGAAAGATGCCAATTGTTGGGGAAATCATGATTCGTTGTGCAATTTTCCTTTTCAAAACACACGAGTGGATGTAGTCTGCAGCTGAGGAGCAGGTAGTTATAAACGACTGCTGTCAGTGCCGACGGGTCTATCAGGCTGAACTGCCAACAGACACTTGATCACTTAAATGTGTGTAACACACAGAGAACTCATGTTCAGCCTGCGTTTTCCAACAAGATCTGATCTGCATGGTGCCTTGGTAACGCCAGACCTGATCATGGTCTCCAGTCGATGTATTTGCACAGAATGAAGGCGTGGGTGTGTGCTCTGTGGTTAGTCAGTCAACACTAGCACTGTTAGCATTCTCTTCAGTTCCTGATGTCTTGGGCTGAGTCTGTCCACCAATCAGAGGCTTTTTTCCTGGCAAGAAGAAGATGTGTATTTGCAAGTTCAGTCAGTTCAGTTTTCCTCTCCTCCTCCTCCTCGTCTGCCCCCCTCACCAGTCGACCCGAATAAATCACCGTCGCAGCGCCTGAGTGTGTGGCAGCTCTGTGGGTTTCAGCTCGGGGCCTCAGTGCCCATCATCAGCACACACACACTGGACGACGCATGTGCACGGTCGCACGCACACTCGGACGCACCGCGCTGTACTCGGTGACTTCATGTGTCTGAGTGTTCAGCCGGGTGGAAACATTCAGACCGGGCAAGGTCAGGGGGTTGTCGGTCCAAATCCCGGTGAGGGGAACCTGTAAATTAAAGATTAATCCGTCAGTGCGCTGAGTGTGAAATCGGCCAAGCACTGGAAGCACAACTGTGGGCTCAGGAGACCTGGGGGGGCACGGGGCACGTCCTGGAGACAAGCAGCCACAATAGTATTTATCGTGTCCTATTGTGGGCCTCTGGTCATGGCGGCTTACTGAGAACACCACTTTCAGCCAGCAGTGTCACTCCAGCCCCGCAGTGTGGCCATCGCTGCCTCACTGCTGTGAAAATGCTTGTGTGGCTCTGCCTCTGCAGAGAGCCGGTAGAAACGGCCTGCTGACACAACTACACTGGGATTATCAACTCCCTCCATGAGCTGATGATAAACTGCCCAGCCCTCTATGTTCAAGGCTTGGTAAATGAACCACACCTGCATTTGGAGTAGAAAACAACGCACCTCATTTCTAGATACAGCCACTTACTGTGGTGGCAACGTGGCTCTATAATGTCGATACTCCATATTCTCTGCTCCCTTCAGAAATCAAACTAGGTGAATGAAACAATGTTTTCATCTTTAGACTGATGATTTGTCCTTTTAAGCGCTAAAGCTGGTATGATGCCAGGTTGTTCTCATACACTTCGTAACGGAAAGTAATGAACTATGATTTGTATGTAACCCGCCTTACCGATATACTGTATATGTTACCTAAATAATCATGAGCCAAAGAGCGACAAAGTCCTCGTAGGGAGGTCGATGGTGGTGGGTCTAAAGACACAGGACTTTCACCCAGGAGCCTGCTGTTCATGTCCCGTGAGAAACCAAAAGTCAGCATTTACTCATTTGTTACATTATTTCCGTACTTTTTTTGAATGCTTACATTAACAAACACATCGTCTGCTTTGCACTTTCTAAGCAATTCTGCAACACACATGTTAGAAAACACTACACACTGTATCTTCCATTGGAGGCACATGTTCAAGAATGAGATCTCTTGCAATCATCAGGAAAACACTTCTATTCAAAATGCAAAGCATACTTGAAATTGGCAACACACATTCTTTTACTAACCACTCACACTCTACTGGACCTCAGGTAAAATCACCTCTTTTGTGAGAAGCTTACAGAAACATGGAGGCAGTGAGAGGAAGAGGAAGAGAGTGAGAGCAGGGCAAGAACAAAGAAGGGGACCAGAGATGACATTGCTTGAGATGTGGATGAGGTAATGTGGACTCTAACAAAAGGCTGGATCATTTTACTGTCATTCTTTCTCTTTCTGTGACTTTACAGAAACATATTGTATTATATTACTTGGTATTTACAGGAATATCTCTGAAGAGGACACGCCCAGAGAATAATAATGTGATGTGAAATAATTCAGAACATGAACGCCTTTTCTGAACAAAGCTCAGCTTGTAAAGGTTACATATCTATCGTCTTTTTCCTCCCTTCTTCCTTAAAGCATGCCAGAAGAGTCCGCTAGCCCTAAGTGTAGTTTACCCTATCACATTAAAAGGGTTCTGGGTATGGAAGTTCAGATTTTTTTTGCACTAACTCCTTCCTATTTTTGAAGGTGCCGGTATGTGACGTTGTATTTTGTTTCTTTTTAAGGCTCGCTTAAATGTAACTGGTCACCATAGCTCAGATCTTTAAAGGTCTTCTTAACCTGCAGTGAATCCTGAAACCCACCAAACCGAGAGGGAACATGCTTCCTAGCTACGAAAAGGCCATGCCAGGAGAGATCAGCTTGACAAAACAACTTGTACTTGAATCCATGGGCTAAACTTTGAAGATATCAAAATGTATTACAAGAGAAGATGGAAACAAATGTGGCTTTAGTGTGACATCTATCACACAGCATTCATGTGCCGAAGACTATCATTTAGAGAAGCAGATTTTACTGCGCTTCAGCTCTCTTTTATGCTCTTTTGACTTCCACATTTACCATGCTTTATACACAAACACCTTGACAAGCCTGTCCCTCACAGAATGTCAGATCCTAAATGTTTGGACCAAATCTTATTGAACTTTGCCTTTCGAAGGAACAAAAGAGCCATTATTATAATAATTGCTTTTCTTTACACTTCACCTGCTTTCACCTATTACACGTCAACTGACACTTCAATTTAAGAAATGAATGGTGCTTCCACTTCAACTTTCACACATGCTGAGAGAGCAGCATGTCTCTATCTCAATTGACACTTCAAATGCTTTCAGACATCACATGTCACCAGGCAGTTCAGATACTTCAACTTCTTGCATTTCATACAATTTAATGAAAGTTAATCTGTTTTCAGTAAACACCAACCAACAGTTCAACTGATTTCAGCACTTTGACTTCCACTGCAATTTAAAACTCTGATGAAACAACTTCTCTCATCGCTTACATTTAAAGTGACACCTCAGTTACTTTCAATGCTCACTTCAACTGATACATCAAACCATAGACTGTATAAAGAAGAAAGAAGAAAGAAACATTCCTTTATTAGTCCCACAGTGGGGAAATTATTCTCTGCATTTGACCCATCCCTGTATATATAGGGAGCAAAGATGGATGACACGTATCCACTGAACAAAATTAAACCAAAATAAGCTGAATACAGGTGCTGCCATCTTGGCAGCACCTGTTGCTTGTTAGCGTGAGAGCCACCTAGCTGCTGCCTTAGCACCACGTTAGCGGTTTGGCTACAAAGACACAACAACTAACCATAATATCTCCAGAAATACATTCATGATCAAATTCACACATGTTCTACTACACAGACTCGTGATTCGTGTTGCAAATATGTGTGCGTCTGCTCTGAGCACGCATGATGGTCCTACAGCGCTGGCTAACCCTACTGTCAGTGGAAATGTTGCTAAGCTAGCTAGCGACACAGTCAGTGACTGCATGAATCATAGACTGTATAAAGATCTTGATATGCTGATACTCTGGGTATGAGTATCGTTTATTGTATAAACAGTCAACGTTTTGAGACTGACAGATAAAGTTACATCTCCTCTTGATGTTCTTATACTAGGTATATTTACTGACCCTCCAGCTTCACTACTTCACTTCAGCAGCTGTGAATCGTGACATCACACCCCCTCTTTATAGCATCAAAATACATCAGCAGGATAAGAACTACCTAAGAAAAAATGTATTTGACGTGTACTTTGATTCTGTTACCGTGAATTTTTTTAGCTAACACCAATGAGTCAAATAATGCAGCTTGGTCAGTATCAAGAAGCTTCAGACTATGACGCTCTACCCACCCCTCTAGCGTCAGTTTTGCACATCTTGTGTGCGGCGCGTGTCACTATACCCTTGTTAGCGTCTTTTCAAATGATCTTTCGTCTTCACGGGAAGTTAATTTTAGGTAACAAAACTACTTCGTTAGCTTCCTGGTTGGCACTAATTTGACTAAGTGTGTGACTACAGGTTGAGATTAAACAAACATGTGAAAACTGTTTGTTTATTTCAAGACATTGAACTGTTTTAACAGCATATTCTCAGTCTCTTACAAAAGTTTAGCATACTTTTTTCTGCTGCATGCATGTTATTTTGCCTTTGTTTTATTTCCCTCTTATGTAACCATGTTCCAATTTATCTTGGGCACACCAGCGTGTTACATAAGTGAGGATGTTATTATTAAGTTATGTTGTTTCACCACTGTTGGAGCAGCAGAAGCTCCAGACGTGCAGTAGATGCAGCCTTCTCCGGCTGCAGAGTGATTGTCCTCAGAATCAACCCCAAACCCCTTTTATTATCATTTGTTGATTCGGAGCTGCTCTGCTGTTTTGCCCCGCTGGTTCGACCCTGCCCCGTCTCGGCACGGTGGAGAAATGAGACCGAGAAAGCAAACAGGCCTTCACTCTCGCTGTTCCCCGTCAGTTTATAGATTTTCATTTCATTTGAAATGAGGCCGTCTGCAGGCCTGCTGCGCTAAGTGCAAACAGTATTTGAAGATCCCTTTCTGTTGGTTTTCCTAGGAGTTTTTTATCTTCTTCTTCCTTTAATACTGTGCTGCTCTCTCAGCATGTGTGAAAGTCCTTGTTTTTTCGCAATATGTAATGCAATATTCAGTTGGATCTAATCCATATCGGGGTTCCCTGTGGTTGTACGATTCCTCGATAGAGGTAGTTGTGTTCAGGGATTTTTAGACAGTCACATACCGTCTTTCAGAAAGTCATTGAATATCAGGTGATTTTATCAAATGGTTCACTCTGCAGGAATACAGTAGAACTTTTAGTGCCACTTGTTTCGTGCATTCAGCGTATGACATAGTATTCGATTTCCCCTCCTGAATTGAATTGCGGCATTAACAAATATAGATCCAGACCTCAGTGATTTCAGTGATTCAAGTGTCATGTTATTATTTTTCTTTTTTACTGAAAGGGAAGAACCAAAGGTCTTTGAAGGGGTCCAGATGGTTTCAGATATAGTAGAATATTATAAATTCAACAAAATAAATAATTGAAAGTAAAATTAAACTAAACTGAATTAATAAATATCAATTTATATGAAATATTAAACACAGCTACAAGCAGGAATTAGCAGCAATGAGTTAATCCACTGGATCTTCACATCCTCAGATGATTGGACTACATGAAGACCTTTCTGTTGGTTCCTGCTGCCAACAACAGAAAAAGTAGAGTTCTTTGCTTGTACCATGTTACCAAGTCAGCGATACTGAGGAAATCACAATGGCGGAAAGCGAGGTGTATTCAGCAGCTACTCCGTGGACGGGGATGGTCAACTAGCACGAGGTGGTTCTACCCGTCATCAGAGCAGCTTGTTTTCTGATTCTGTGACCAAAATCATTTTATATTTCTCAATCCAAAGGGAGTTGCATTTGAGGGAGGTGAATTGTACAACTAGTAGTTTGTTTGAGACATAGACTGTATCTAAGACTTGGAAGTAGTAGTGCTGACATCACCCAATGGTTTGTGGACTACAGTTTAGAAACATCGAATTCGGCGTCTTGGGCAACTAGTAAACAGAAGTGACCATATTTGGACACCAGAGGAGTGACTTAGAGACGCCGTATATGGCTCTGGTAGTAACCTGTCAATCACTGTGTAGCCCCGCCCTAAGGCATCCCCTGCTTTATGGTCTGTTTGACTCTAAATGGACCATCATTTACTAAATGAACATCATGCTGTATTGAAGAAGACTTGAAACTAGAGATTGAGACCATAAACTCATGTTTACAATGTTTACTGAGGTAATAAATCAAGAGAGAAGTAGAGTCATTTTCTCATAGACTTCTATACAAACAGAGGAGTCGCCCCCCGGTGGACAGTTAAGATAATGCAGCTTTAAGGCACTTCAGCATTGGCTTCACTTTTCAGAACCAGAGGTTGTTTTTTGTTAACCTGGTTTTAGACAAACTGCACAGATTTGTTTAGGAGGCGTCTCATGTATTTGAACAATTCATTTCTAAAATGGCATGACTTTAATATGTCCTTTTAGATTTCAAAGACTACAGTTGTTTCCTTTCTTAACATAGTTTTGGATTACTAGGACCAATTTTTCATTTATTTAACATGAATAAATATGTGATCGTGGGCTCCTGGTGCTGCTCCATATAAATATTACAGGTAGTCACTTAGATGAGGGGAAGATGTGTGAGCGTTGGCGGCTGCTCTGGAGAGAGCTGCTGAACCCCAGTGGGACTGCTGTCAGGACTTTGGCTGCG
>NW_022280103.1:1179982-1219982 GCF_004355925.1 Anarrhichthys ocellatus | reverse complement strand
ATGCACTGTAGGCCTACTACAGTATACAATACTACAGTAAAAGGGACAAAAATCAAAGGAGTCAACATGTCATCAATGTGCTTCTTCTTGTCTTTGGGCTGGGTCAGGCCAGAGCACTTCGTCGACATCACAAGCAATATTTTCTCTCCTGAGGCAACGGGGGAAGAAGCCTCTTGTGTGCCGTATCCAGCCCTGACGTGATTCCTCACCTATATCACCACAGGCTAATTCCATGGCTTGCAGCAGATTTACTCTGGTGTAGGGTTGTCTATCATACACTTTCCATCTCCATGAGGAGAAAAACTCCTCAATCGCATTCAGGAAAGGCGAGTATGAAGGGAGGTACAAGGTCATAAACTGACCATTGATGTTAAACCATTCCCTTACCCGAGCAGCTCGGTGGAAACTGACATTGTCCAGCACTATCACATTGGTGGGAATGGGATTCTCATTTAGCTCTTGACCCTGCTGCTCAAATAAAATATCTCTTAGATTGGCCAGAAATCTTAGAAGATGCTGGGTGTTATATGGCCCGAGTGTAACATGGTGATGTAGAACACCATGGTTGCTGATAGCAGCACAGATTGTGACATTGCCACTTCGTTGACCAGGGATTTCAACAATGGCCCGCTGTCCAATCACGTTTCGGCCTCTCCTTCTCCTCTTTGTTAGATTGAAGCCTGCTTCATCGACAAAGATTAACTCATGGGGTCTGTCCAAGGATTCCAAGTCAAATATTGTCTGTGTAGGAATACAATATAATGTATGTAGAATTTAGTAAGTTGTACAGAGACAGTGCTATATTGTAGAGTTTGATTAGGCCTACTGTATGCACTTCTGATTCACATACATTGCATGTACTGAAGAGTAATGTCATTCACATAGTATGTGGCAGTATGTAGACAATCTGGATTGCAGTAAATGTGTCTGAACTTGCACATACTGAGCTCGCAGTTCTTTCACCCTTTGTGAGTTGTGCTCAAAAGGTACTCTGTATACTTGTTTCATTCGTATCCTGTTACGATGGAGGACACGGCCAATTGTGGAAATGCTCACACTGTCGATTCCCTGGAAGTGTGTGTTGTCTTGTATCACTTGTTCCTGGATTTCTCTGAGTCGTATTAAATTATCTTGAAGGACCATGCCCACTATAACGGTCTCTTGCTCCTGAGTGAATATAGCTCTCCTTCCACCTGCATGTGGCAGCCTTGCAGTTCTACAAAAAGTAGATGTGCAGTTACAAAAAATATTCATGCAGTACAATACATACAGTGATGAACTTTACAAATGTCTATTGAAACAGCTGCATATAGTGTAGTACAGTAAATTTGCAATTACAAAAATACAGTAGCATACTGTACCTGTTCTCTTCTCTGAATGTCCTTACTATGGTGGACACAGAAAATCGGCTCAAATTGGGGTGCACTCTAAGTCCTGCTTCCCTCATTGTCAGTCCGTGGACTATAACATGGTCTATGACTGTTGCTCGAATTTCATCAGATATTTCCACTCTTTGTCTTCCTCTTCCTATTCGTCCTCCTCTTCGTCTTTCTTGCCCTCCTCCTCTTCCTCCTCGTCGCCCACCTCGCATACGCACTTGTCCTCGTCCTCTCACATTGTTTCTTCTATCCATTCTCAGACTTTCTCCTTCCCACCTTCAACCACCTGTTTGCTCTCTAAACTGGCTTATATTGGTTGTGTCACATCATTTGATACAAGTGAAATCAATTTTGAGTGATTGTGTTTAATCAATGACATGTGTTCTCTATTTGTATTTGATTGTTGCCACTTGTGTTTACCAGTATGGATGACATGTGCATTAGAGTGCAGAATGTGTTTTGAGACTGAGAATGTGTTTAGCGTTTTGCTGAAAAGTCTAAGTGAGATCTGCAAATTGTGTTTTACCATGTGAAATAGTTTAAGGTATTGACAACAGACTGCACAATTAGCTAAATGAGTTCAGGCAACTGAGAACTTTGTTCAGCCAATGGGTTTTAGTGTTTTAGCAAGTGAGAAAAACTGTAATTACTGCAAACCTGCACGACATTTTGTACTGTTCTGTGCTCTTAGACGCACTCTGATGCATTTCTCTGATAACTATGATCACAGACACTCCTCCACCTCTCCTACACTGAAAGGGAGGTGGACTATTTTTCTGTACTTTTCCTCCTACAGTCCAGAGAGCATCTAAATGTGCTGCAGGGGTTGTTTGTCTGTATGGACTGTATGCCATCCCAGGAATAGAGAGGTATTTACCTCGTGTGTTTCAGCAGCAAGGAAGTACTCCAACTAGGGATGTCCCGATCCAGTTGTTTTACCTAGATGGAGCTGCACAGTGCACACTTCAAGTACATTCAAGTTAGTAAAACCAGTCAGATGTGTATGCTTGACAATTTGACAGCTCTGCATTGCGTCAAGAAAAAAGTTTGCCAGCATCCAGGCTGTTCCTTAATGAGCGATATAAATACCAAACCCTTTGTGTAGTCTTCTCTGCCTTGTCGCCGTCTCTGGGGAATTTCTCTCTCCCTTTACGGTTTTCCGCCAGTGTTTGTTGCTTATAGGTGCAGTCTTTGCCTGAGTTATCTCTATAAACAGATTCTGCATTCATATGTAGAATCTTTAGGCAGCAAAATGTTGGTATTTGAAAGTGTTCTGGTTTGCGTTTTATTATTAACAAATGGCGTTGGAGCCAGCTGTGGTTGAATGCAGGCAAACAGTCTGTGTGGAGAGCAAAAGAGGTGGAACGCATTGGCTGAAATGCAATCTGTGAACCAACCGCTATCATCTGAAGATGGTTTGGCTCATAAATGGTTTAAAATTAGCTCATAAACTAGCTACTTTTGTACACAATTCTCTCAACTCTCACAGTCTCACACCTCAAGTTGTTAATGGGACTGTAAACAATGAGGAAGTCTTTTCCCCGACATCCGTCAGCCACGCGGAGCCCCAGAGATATATCCTGAGTTACCTGAAAGCTGTCTTCTGTTGCGTATTTTACTTTCATCGACGGTACATCTGTTGCACGAATCACATGAGTAAAATACTCTTGTTGGCTTTTTTCCCGCGGGGCTTTTGTTGCTCTTGCAGCGGCGTGGTGAGTGTGGTTGTCCTCAGTGAAACACCTGCATCAAAAGTGACAGCCAAACACAAGACACTCTCGCACTGAGCTGACAGTGACATTTCCATTAGGTAAATAACATACACAAACTGTCTCATACCTGATTAGTGGGCGGAGCCTCATGGGGCTCAGCAGATTGGAGGGATTCTATTTCTAATATCTGAGCAGTTTTATCATCTGACATGAAGGACTGGCGGAGCAGAAGGGCAATGAGAGACGTTCTTCTGCAGCAGATCACTTCTCCCACACAGCACCAGGATCAGCTGCTCATCTTACTGTTATAGTAGTCATGGCCACTGTTGGGTCTTATGTGTTCATAACAATATGATAGTTACACTGTTACACACAGTCCACATGTTCTATGAGATGGGCCTATTAACAAGCTAATACATCTATTATTAAGTAAATATGCCTCATGTCCATCCATCCATCCATTTTCCACCGCTTATCCGGGGTCGGGTCGCGGTGGCAGCAGGCCAAGCAGGCCGACCCAGACCTCCCTCTCACCGGCAACATGTTCCAGCTCATTCTGGGGGATCACGAGGCGTTCCCAGGCCAGCTGGGAGATGTATTCTCTCCAGCGTGTTCTGGGTCTTCCCCGGGGTCTCTTCCCAGTTGGACGTGCCTGGAAAACCTCCAGTGGGAGGCGTCCAGGAGGCATCCTAATTAGATCCCGAACCACCTCAGCTGACTCCTTTCGACGCGAAGGAGTAGCGGCTCGACTCCAAGCTCCCTCCTGATGACCGAGCTCCTTACCCTATCTCTAAGGCTGAGCCCGGCCACCCTACGAAGGAAACTCATTTCGGCCGCTTGTAGCCGCGACCTTGTCCTTTCGGTCACGACCCAGAGTTCGTGACCATAGGTGAGGGTAGGAATGTAGACCGAGTGGTAAATTGAGAGCTTTGCCTTCCGGCTCAGCTCCCTCTTCACCAAGACGGTCCGGTGCAGCGCCTGCTTTACTGCTGCAGCCGCACCGATCCACCTGTCGATCTCCCGCTCCATCTTACCCTCACTCGTGAACAAGACCCCGAGATACTTAAACTCCTTTGCTTGAGGTAGGCACTCCATCCCCACCTGGAGGGAGCAATCCACCGGTTTCCGGCAGAGAACCATGGCCTCAGATTTGAAGGTGCTAACTCTCATCCCCGCCACTTCACACTCGGCTGCAAACCGCCCCAGTGAATGCTGGAGGTCATGATCCGAGGGTAAAGAGCTGGTCCACTGTTCCACGGCCAGGACGGAATCCGCACTGCTCCTCTTGAATCTGAGGTTCGACAAGCGGTCGGAGCCTCCTTTCCAGCACCCTGGCATAAGCCTTCCCTGGGAGGCTGAGTAGTGTGATACCCCGGTAATTCGAGCACACTCTCCGGTCCCCCTTTTTGAAGATGGGAACCACCACCCCGGTCTGCCATTCCATGGGCACTGATCCCGACCCCCATGCGACATTGAAGAGGCGTGTCAGCCAGGACAGCCCAACTACGTCCAGCGCCTTCAGCATCTCAGGGCGGATCTCATCCACCCCCGGCACCTTGCCACCAAGGAGCTTTTTAACTACCTCAGCGACCTCTGCCAGGGATATGGGTGAGCCTCCCCCTAGGTCCTCAGGCGCTGCCTCCTCTGCAGAGGACATGTTGGTCGGGTTTAGGAGTTCCTCAAAGTGCTCTTTCCACCGCCCGACGATGTCCTCCGTCCGGGTTAGCAGTTCCCCCCCTGCTGAGAACAGCCTGGGGTAAGCCCTACTTTCCCTTCCTGAGCCGTCGGATGTTTTGCCAGAACCTCCTTGAGGCCAACTGAAAGTCCTTCTCCATGGCCTCCCCGAACTCCTCCCATGCCCGAGTTTTAGCATTTGCGACCACCGCAGCTGCAGCCCTTCTGGCCTGCCGGTACCTGTCAGCTGCTTCAGGAGACCCCTGGGCCAACCAGGCCTTGAAGGCCTCCTTCTTCAGCTTGACGGCTTCCCTCACCTCCGGTGTCCACCACCGGGTTCTCGGGTTGCCGCCACGACAGGCACCGATGACCTTCCGGCCACAGCTCCTAGTGGCCGCGTCCACAATAGAGGCTTTGAACATGGTCCACTCAGATTCCGTGTCCCCAACCTCCCTCGGGATGTGTGAGAAGTTCTTCCGGAGGTGGGAGTTAAAGACCTCCCGGACAGGGTCCTCCGCCAGACGTTCCCAGTTTACCCTCACTACACGTTTGGGTTTGCCGGGTCTCTCCAACCGGTTCCCCTGCCATCTGATCCAACTCACCACCAGGTGGTGATCAGTTGACAGCTCTGCTCCTCTCTTCACCCGAGTGTCCAAGACATACGGCCGCAAATCAAATGATACGATTACAAAGTCGATCATTGCTCTCCGCCTAAGGTGTTCTGGTACCAGGTACACTTATGAGCCACCTTATGTTCAAACATAGTGTTCGTTATGGCCAAACCGTGGCAAGCACAGAAGTCCAACAACGAAACACCATTCGGGTTCAGATCGGGCAAGCCGTTCCTCCCAATCACCCCGCCAGGTTTCTCCGTCATTGCCCACGTGAGCGTTGAAGTCCCCCAGGAGAACTATAGAGTCGGTAGGCGGCGCCCTTTCCAGGACCCCTCCCACCGACTCCAAGAAGGCCGGATACTCTGAACTGCTGTTTGGTGCATAAGCACAAACCACAGTCAGAGCCTTGCTCCCCGCAACCCGTAGGCGCATGGAGGCGACCCTCTCGTTCTCCGGGGAGAACTCCAACACAGCGGCACTCAGCCGGGGGCTCGTGAGTATCCCCACTCCCGCCCGGCGCCTCTCACCCTGGGCAACTCCGGAAAAGGACAAAGTCCAACCCTTCTCCAGGAGCTTGGTTCCAGAGCCAACGCTGTGTGTGGAGGTGAGTCCAACTATTTCTAGCTGGTATCGCTCCACCTCCTGCACCAGCTCCAGACCTGCCGCCCGGTCTGCATAGCACCCGACCCCGATGCTTGTCCCTGCGGGTGGTGGGTCCACAGGGTGGCTGGTCCATGGTGTTTATTCGGGCTGAGCCCGACCGGGCCCCATGGGCAAAGGCCCAGCCACCAGACGCTCGCCTACGAGCTCCCCTCCTGGGTCTGGCTCCGGGAGGGTGCCCCGGTTTCCCTGGTCCGGGCGAGGTGGCTAAAGTCCGTGGGCTAACTATCATAGGGGTTGTTTTGAACCGCTCTTAGTCTGGGCTCTCCCCTGAAACCTGTTTGCCTTGCCTCATGTCACATAGTTAAATATATCTTTTAATTTATGCTGATTCAGACAAACAAAGCAACAATCAGCAGCTTTAGTGATAGTTTGTGAAGAATGGATTATTGTACTAATAGGTTTAACATCAGAGGTCTTTAACGTTGTCACTATGGAAACAGCTACTGTAACACAAAGTAAGCTGGTGTCACGCTAGCTAGTTGTTAGCTGGGAAGGTTATTTCCACCCTTAGACTGTATAGTGGATTGTTAAAGGGACAGTTCATCCCAAAATCAAAAAGACAGCCTTCAACAGGTAGTCCTATTCGACCAATCTAGACTGTTTGTAGGCAGCAGGTGTGAGTTGCAGTGTTGGAGACATCAGCCACTGAGATGTGTGCCTATTCTTAAATGTAATGGAACTAGATGCACTCGGCTTGTGATGCTCAAAATGACCCAAAAAGCCCATTTGACCCGTTTCCTTGACATAATCCACAGACCTTGGTGTGAGCAGTTTCATGTAGGAACTATGTTTGAAAGAAAATAGTTTCCAGATAAAATGAGCGACACAAGCCGAGTGCCACAAAGTGCCATCATATCAGGGAGAAAAGCAGACATCTCTACGGCCGATATCTTCAACACTCAGGAACTCCCACCAAGACAATCTCGACTGATAAAAAGCACTACAGGTAAATATCTAGTGATGATTCTGTGATGGGCTGTCTCTGTAAGGCCTCTAGTCCATTTCAGATCATTTTGCAAGGATCCTCAAATCCAACTTTATTCATAATTTACATCACGTTCATTTATTCTTTCTCATTTGATTTACTGTACTCTTTACTTATTGCTGTAAAGCCACCTGCAGCACAACGGGGCATCATGAAGAACCACTCGCACTAACATATGTCTTCTTAAGTGGCATGTACAAGAGATAGAGGTGTCGCATTCATCTGTCTTCTTGTAGTTAGTACGTCCTCGTATACTGAAGCAGAACGACTGCCACATTCTCTCGACTGCCTCCCGTTTCAGCTACGGAGCGCTTCATTCCTCTTCGTCTCTGTCACAGTTCAGCTCTGTTGTGTCACAGTGTTGACAGCTTGAGTAATATGTTCCTCTGTTTCCCTGATATCACTACTGACACTGCAGAATGTTTGATGTTTTCATCTACGGATTTCTAAAAGAAGACTTTTCGTGAAGGAAACCTGGCCAGAGATCAGTTACAACAGGTAGCCCTATGAATATGTTTAGTGCCATGTATTATGCTTTTGATTCCATCTCACCAATGCACTCATGCACAGGTGGTATTCATCAAGATGAAACAAGTGAATTATGGCAACACAATGTGCAGTTCAGACGATCTACTGAATAAAACTCGTACAAGCAAACCTAAAAAAATACAAGTGAGGTTACAGATATTAATGTGAAATTGTACTTGCATGAGGCAAATGGCTATGCAGGTTTCATATCTGAATTTCTTTTGATATCTTATTTTGACCTTTCTTTTCTGTGCTAATTCATGACGATAATGTAACAGACAAACACGCACGTTTGCACACGTGTTAACACCATCGTATTTGCTTTTGTAAGCATGCATCTAGCTACGCGCAGATCCACCAGTTCCAGTTAAAGATGCATGCAGATATACGCGTACGTGTAGGGAGATAAACCCTGACACTTTTCTGCATGAAACACACATATTCGCACATGCACAAACATGCTTACAGACTTGCAAACATGCACACACTGTTATTGATAAAACAGCAAAATATTGCCTTGACTGCTTTCTGATGAAACACACACACACACACACACTTACGCACACTTTGAAGCACAGCGTTTGCCTCTCCTTGCCCTCTCTCTTGCTTAAGTGCGAGCAGGAGATAAGGCTGCAGAAGAGGATTATTACCTAGATCCCCGAGGGGGAATCCACTTTGTGGCTCCGGCTTTGCCCTCGCATTTACACATCCAGCATACCATTCACGCTACTCCTTCATGTTAACAGGCCTTGTCTTCCAGGCTAAAGCTCCTTTCATCCCAGAGAGACTCATTGGAATTGGTTATCATATATTATACACTGGTACAGTGTTGTATCTGAATAAGGCTTATGTCTTACTGTTAATTGATGCCGGTTTTAAAGAGCGCTGTGCGGTGTACTGTCCCTGCAAAGCAGAGGGAGGACGATAAAGTGCCTCAGCTGCCGAGGTTCCTTTTTCTATCTTTGCGTTCCGTCAGCAGCGATGGAGCACCACAGTAAAATCCCACCGTCCCTGCTGGAGGAAGCATTCATCAAAGAAATATATGCTAATCGAGTCTCACTTTACCCTACAACACAATCAAGAACGGTTGTGAAACGGAGAACTAAATGGCCACAATGGTTAAGTGCCTTTGATCGGTGATGAAATTGAAACGATTGTTCGTTGTCGAAGATGTTTTGTGGAGTTATCTGAGAAGTTTAATCAGTTGCTCTGATTGAATGGCATTTTAATATCAGAATATCGCATGGTATGACCGTGTTTATGACTTGTTGTGAATTTCCCATGTAAAGTATATGGAGGAAGTCCAAAAGAATGACAAGAATTTCCTGTGGAGGGTGTCTGGGCTCAGCCCTCAGGTAAGCTTGAGTTTGTCATAAAGAGAAGCAAAAAGTGACAATTGCACAAATGCAGAAAGAGGCACACACTTTCAAACAGCCCTTGCCTTGAAACAGTTCCTAGCAGGGCTAGTTGGTTGGCCATGAATCGGACATAAGGAAGATGTGGAAGAAGCGGGTTCATGCACTTCATTTGAAGTTATCTGTACGATACCTCATCATTTCACTATAACAACCTCAATAAGGAGGCAGGTGGCTGGAGGGAGATCACCAGCTGAATTTGTCCTACTTGCTGTTGGCTGTACATATTGTATGTCATTTCCAGTAAATATCACAATATAAAACATGTGTTTTCTGGTAACGGCTCCAGCCTGATCGCGAGTTTGTTGACATGACGTAGCGTAAGACTTGCTGTTACGATGCGGTGTCCATCTGTCTGTGGCCGAGTTCTCTGACCTCACGGTTGTTGTTGAATTATTCCTCGTTCAGCTTGACTCCTATCATGTGGTGCATACATACCTTCTCTACAATTGGAGTGTCTTAGGATCCCCCATGAAGAACTGGAGGACATAGTGGGGAAGGACATCTGGACTACTTTACTAAATGCCTGGTCAGACCAGGCACAGATAAGTTGCCTAGAAGCTTGGTGACGTTGCAACTACTCGCAGTGCTAGTTGGTGACTCCAGATGGCATGCTGATTTCTCACGCTTTAATCAGCCAGGAGCGTGCTCGTGTTATTCTGTTACAGTAGGTCTTCACACAGTTTATTCAGGAGACCTAGAGGGATATTTATGCCACTGATTCCTGTCTTTCAACTAACCGTGTGTTTATACTCTGGCAGAGGAAGGTTGAGTGAAGGAGGAATGCGGCACCACTGCTAATACGTGGTCATGAGGTTTGTGTCTTCAAACCCTAGGCCACTGTGACGCCCAACATTTACAGAATGCAGATGCCCATAACTCTTTTGTGCAATGAGGGATTATTAACAACATTTCATTAGGGCTCACTTTCACTTTGACCTCAAAGTAAAATGGTGTTGATAACGTAGAAAAACAATTGGTAGGTTTATAACCTGTCTGATCGTTTGTCTGCTAGTGGTTCTTGATCTCTTGAATTTTGATCAGAGCAACTACTGTGGGAAGTGAAATGTAAGATGGACATAACTACAAAAATAGGATGCAAGCTTTAAACTTAAAATTTCCTTCAAAAGTATTTTTAGAGGAAGATGCTGAAGACATACTTCACCTTTCTCATCTGTGGCCACAGATCAGTTACAACTGAGAGAAGTTGCTGTGCATGCACTGAGAGATGGAGGCAATTGTCTTTTAATGTTACGGGGAGGGGTGTGAGTGTTCCTCTGTCCTTTAACTTAATGCTTATGGCTCACTGAAGCAAACTGCATAATAGGTGCAGCACTTGCTTCACTATACCAACAGCAGCTAATGGGTCTGTGGCGAGCTGTCAGTGCCTCTTTACAGCAGCATTAGCAACAGCAGTTATCCCAAATTACAAGGCACAATTTAGCATACACAATCTGGAAATCCCATTACATACAGTGTGTCTGCCTGTGTGTTTTATGGTGCATTTGATCCATGGCTATTGATAACTACTTTTGGCAGGCTTGTTGGCACAGTGCGGGAGCACAAATGAATGAATCCAGCAGGGACTCGGCTGCACTGTGTTGAGCCATTCGGTCACCCTGCGCTGCCGAGCTCCCGTGTGAGGCTGAACGCTGCCACTCGCCAGCGTCTCTCTGATACCCTGCAGGCAAAAGCCTCCTGAGTTGATTGGACTTACATGTGGAGGGATTTGTGTCAGGGAGATCAGGGGGCATTAGATGTTAGACCTGGAGGATGTTATAGTAGCTTGCCTGCCCTGCAGGGCTCAACCTGCACCTACTGGTAAAGCAACACTGGTGCCTCCCATTCACAGCAGAGGATTGATTGGCTGAGGCTGTGATGTGCAAGCTACTCCTGGAATTAATTGGGAACCTGCTGTTTGTTTCTTTAGGGCTAATCTCTTGAAGTTGTAAGAGTGTAATTTGCCGTAAAGACTTTACAACCACATAATGCAAAATGCTTACGAAAGTATTATAGTGTGTTTTTGTTGTTGTGTGTTCTCACTCTCTCTCCCTAAGTCCGGCCCATTACGTCTTTTGAAATGAGACAAAATGTTCAGTACACAGCGGCAGCTGCCTAAGCCTTCACCACGGTATCATGAGTCGGTGAAAGCCTGTTTCCTCTTATTTTTTTTAGTGCTCGGGGTTTGTTGATTCTTTTGGTTTGTTTCTGAACTATTGAGCAGACAACCGATAAATCCCAAAGTAGAGTATTTTTTGTTGATGACCTGAACTGAGTTGTACCTGAACCTTGTTAATCCCAAAGTGGAATTTTGTGTTCCCGTTATAAACTGGACTGATGCAGAGGAACTGGGCTGAATTATGAACAAGCCTGTTTTCTAACCAACGGTACGGTAGATTGCCTTTATCCTTTGTAGGGTTTGAGACTCGTATATCTTTTTGGTTTCAATTTGATCAAACCGCTACATTGTAGCTTAACCACACATTGGTACAAAATATAAAGGAGTCAGTATTTATGCTGAGTAACATAATTTAACTTGTATTAAATTCACTTCGCGCACCACCCTTTAAAACGGGAAATGACAGCCAAATAGTGAATTTAGCCTCAATCAGTCCCGAGCCCTTGACTCTTAAACAGTGACCGTAATACTTCACAATAATTCTCAATCAACCTCTTTATCAATGAAAGGTTTAATAAACTATCAACTCCACAGACAACGACTAACAAATGAAAATACCAGTGAATGAATGAATGCAATGATGAATGAACCCATGAATACAGTGTTTGGCCACCATGAAGATGAAAACTTTAACATTAAGCAGTTAAATTGAACTAATGCACCACTCAGCAGCTGAGAGATTGTTGTGAAGTAAAAAAAAAATGTCTATATTGATAGGAGACCTTAGGTCTACCCTAAAATTCCTACTTCCTCTTATTCTATGCTTCAACCCAAATATCACAGGAAAAAAGTAAAGATTCACCTGATGTTTCAGATGGCCAGGGGTAAAGTTTTGTTGGAGGAGAGGGGGAAGGGGGTTGATCAGCGCCACATCTTCCATGGACCACTCCTTGGACTGCTCGAGTTTTCTCAGTTGCGATAGCTCAAAAGTGATGGCTTGGCCTGAGCTTATCGCTCACTTTTGTTTTGTTCGAACATAGAATGGATTTCTTTGTTTCTTTCAAGGTTGGCTGGGGGCCGGCCTCCAGCACTTCTATAGGGCTCGGTTATCCAGCTGAGGTCCAGGGGAGCAGGAAACGAAGGATGAGAATGAGGAAAGAGACAACAAGAAGTCTTTGGGGCTCCCCTGTTTTTAAAGACTCTGTAAATGGGGCAGTGTCTGATGCTAATGGTGCGACACTTTACACGTTTTTTATTATTTTGCTTTGGCAGAATCAAGCTTCAATAATACTATTCTGAGAGATCAGCAGCTACTCAGAAATAGATGGAGCGGATTTGTTTCTGTTTGAAGTCATTTCGCTTTAGGCTTGCAGTCTCATGCTGAGGAGGGGTTTATTCAATCTCTTCTTGAAGGCATGAACACTGCTTGATGGGATGTGTCTGACATCAGCAGGGGGAGGGCTGTCCCATGGTGTTACAGCAGAGTGGAGATAGTTCCCGTCAAGGCATTTGGTGTTAGCCCTGCGGTGGTAACCACCTGGTGGTTCCACCTGGGAGCCTTGAGGGTAGCAGTGCTTTCAGGTGTGCTGGATAGGTTGGAGTATGCATTTTAAAAAGAACAGTTGCTGCACGATCGTTCAGCTTGGTGTTGGCACGATCCTTTGGGGCATAGTCCTCAACGAAACCAATGACCTTTAGTGCCTTTGTCTAAATAGTATCTATCTGCATGAGAGTGGATTTTGAGGTATTCATCCAGGCAAGGCAGGAGTACTTCATAATACTCCTGAGCTGGGTTTTGTAGATGTTGGCTCTGCCTCTAGGATCAAGCTTGTAGGCCAACTTCTGCAAGGCTCCAAGGTGTTGTCTTGCACGTTCACAGATTTTAGATGGACGGTTGGTCCACTGTAGTTTTCTGTCAATGCATAGTCCTAGAGCTTCCATCTGGTCGCTGAGCTGGATCTTCCCAAAGAAGAGATCAGGGCAAGATGCATTCCTCTTTCTAGATAGGATCATTGACTTAAATTTGCTAGAAAATGATCTGTCAGGCCTCAGCCCAAATTCTGAGGTTTTCCAGCTCTTTTTTAATGGCTTGCTGCCGCCTCAGAACCATTTGATGATGTTATGGGTGCGAAGATGGTGGAATCATCCTCGTAGAGCAGGGGTCTCAAACTCATTTTCACTCCGGGCCACATCAGCATCATGGTCGCCCACAAAGGGCCGGTTGTAAACTACTCGTAACATATTGTTAAATAACTCTCTGCATTCACAGTTTAAAGTAGTCTTCAATGTACTCACAATACATTTCCATGTCAAATGTACAGTAACCAGCCAAAGAGCTGGTTCTATGGCTGTGTTTAAGTATCTCATAATTTTGACTTTCTATTTCATAATTTTGTCTTTCAATCTCATCATTTAGACTTTCTATCTCATAATTTTGACTTTCTATCTCAGAATTATGACTTTCTATCATAGTTATGACTTTCTATCTCATAATTTCGACTATGGGGATATTTTTATTATCAAGTCTAAATCTTTTTTTTTTTTTTTTTGCTGGCTGATTCGCGGGCCACATAAAATGACATGGCGGGCCATATTCGGCCCGCTGGCCGGGAGTTTGAGACCCCTGTCGTAGAGAAACAATTTGTTCCCACGTTATTACACAACATCATCTATGACGATGGGGGAAAATAATGGGCCAAGAATGGATAACTGCGGTATTGATGCATTGATGGTGCACGGCGATGAAGACTGACTAGAGAGCACAACTGATGGTTCTTAATTGGAGGTATGTCTGAAGCCATATGTGTAGTCTCCCATTCATGCCGTTTGAGTTTTACCCTAAGGCCATTGTGCCAGACCTGGTCGACATGCACTTAAGTGCAACAATGCACACTTCACCGCCTTTGTCAAGAATGTTGTTCTACGCCTGGGACAAAACCGTGAATCTCTGTCTTTCTAAAAGAATGTCAGTTTACCACATGTCTAATTCTGCCATGTTTGAAAGCTTGGCCTCCTCGGCTGCTGAGAGTTACCTACACCAATGGTAAATTAACTTTCTAGTCTTTCTAGTCTTCCGGCTAGTCTTCATACACTGATGGCACAGCCTTTGGGAGAAATTTGGGGTTAAGTGTCTTGCCCAAGGACACACCGACATAGACTAGCGGAGCTGGAGATCGAACTGCCGATCTTTTGATTGAAGGACGACCCTCGCCTCCACTGAGCCACAGTCGCCCTGGTCGCCCGCCAATGTTGCTATGAGGTGGAACATCCTGTGTATGGAGTGAAATCTCTCAACAACTAGGCAATGGCCTCAGCTGTGCCTTACGTTTTGTGATAATGAGCAAATGTTAGCCTGCAAATACACTTTACCGAACTACCAACATTCCCATCTAAAAAAAAGCAGAACACAGCCTCTTTTTCACACTTTTCAATGGGATGCATTTTTGTATTACTTTGGAATCTTCTGACCTCAACAACACATTTGGGACAAATAGCTAAAGGGTGTTCCCTGAACAAAGGGACACAATGGTGAAGAGTTGACGACGATATCTACTCGCCACGGATGTATTTAGTGAAAAGCTCACAGTGAAGATGACACATCCCATCCACACAGATGGTGAGGCAGATGGGGGAAACTCCCAGCTGTGTTTAGTATGTGCCATCACTGCCCACTTCAAGCTGAGAGGAGGCCTCTCTTTGTTTGCTTTCATGAGAACTTAATTCATTTTACTCACAGTTCATTTTAAGATCTTTATCTGGAAAAGTTAAAGTTAGGATTTTATTGTCATATACAAAGTAACCACAACTGTCAAATACATGTAGTGCAGGAAGATATACAATATGTCCTTCTGCAATGTCATCTAAGGTAGAAGTCTAAAGCAGCATCAGCATTAGTGCAAAGCCGTTACTCTTCCACCCAGAGTGCTTTGCTGTGTCCTACAGCTGTCAGGCAGAAGCTGAATTCTTTCAGCCCAGCTGCTCCCAGAACCCTCTCTTTGGTGTTTCTCTTGCCTCTCTTTGCTAATGTCAGAGTGTGCCAGTGTTCACATGTGACACGTTCCATGTGCATGCTCGGGCTCGCGTGTATGCGATTCCGTGTGTGTGTGTGCGCCCAAGTGTGTGCTTTCATGCGCATCGTGTAGCGGATGCTTGCACATGCTCTTGCCAGCGTTTACATCTGTCGGAGGGCAGTGCGGCATCGTGTGAGCCCGGCCATCTCAGCTCTCACAGCTCACTCCCCTTTTCACTCTGGCCTGGCGTTGCTTTGCATAATGACTCACAGGGGCTGCGCTGTTTGGGGAAGATTAAATTTAGAACACAGCCAAGGGTCGTGGCGCTCCCTCACACTGTGTTTTTTTTACCTTCATGCATTTCAAGGCTTGTTGAACTTTAGATTCAGGAAGTTCATGCACAGCCTCCTATTTCAGTGGCATTATGTAAAAGAGTCAACATAATATCAATATTAAGCAGATGTGAGGCTATTCCTTTGGGAACACAAAGCACTGTTATTCTACACAGTACTATTGTATTGTATTGCATATCGGCCCCTCTGTAGAAATCTTTAAAAAAAGTAATTCCCAAGCTTTCAGAAGCTACGTGTTTAGATGATAACACCAGTGTGGAAAGGAATGGTGTAAATTAACACTCGGGGGCAAATTTTGTGGCTCTTGCTGCAAATAAACCTGCACAAATAAGACAAAAAGAAACGCAAAGTGCACCCCTTACTGCTCTGCATAGCAATCAGCACCTCGGTGCTCCTGTGTTATTTGCACCTATTTAAATGAGGTAATATGCAGACATCTGGTACAAAATTGGCCCCTTTGAATGCAAATCAGCCTTTCAAAACAGTCCACAAATCAGAGCTAATAGCCCCACGCAGTTACAGTGGAATTATTATTAGTCTGAGAGTTGGTGGACTGTCTGGTCAAACTCGTTTATTTTGGGATGGCAAATTAATTTAATAAAGCTTCCCTACAAGTCAACTTTAAAAATACATGAGAGAACACATGATTTAATTTATTTTTAGAATACAAGATTTAAATAATCAATAAGGTGACGCTGCTGTGCCTCGTGTGTAAGTCTCTCTCAATGGGAAGACGCACTTATCGTTTCTGCTGTGGTGGGATCGCTGCACTTATTTAATAAACTCAATAAAATGTCTCAAAAGACTCTTATAATGTAATTCATATTTTCTCATTAATGATGTATTATTTCACCCACCCGCATGTGTGTACTCTGCTGCAGAGGCATTCATGGGCACAAAGAAAAGAGAGGAGAATCGATTCACAACCAATGCATTTCTACTTTGCCACATGGATCATTGCAATCAGAAGCAAAAGAGGACAAATTGCACTCAGCTGCAAACTTAATGCGTTTACGCTGTAACATCATCAGCGTAATATCTTTGGAGAATCGGACCTTGAGCCGGAGCAGATAATGGATGCACAGTTCGTGGTGCTATCAGCCGCAGCAATCCGTTCTTTGTGAATTCGCCCCTCAGACATTTGTCATTTGAGATGGATTGATCATTAATCATAGAGCCATGAATTCCTTTGCTGAGTTACTGACTAGATATTGGACCCCAACCAAGCAGAGCTTGCATGACGTAGCGATCAACTCTACAGCTCCACCTGAAAACATCAGATTTTCCAAAAGAAAAAAACATCAATTTTGTGGGTGGATTTTAAAGTGCAGTTGTGGTGACTATGTTGTTGCCACTGCCATCTCCATTCTTGATTTACTTATGAATCACCAAAAGCCCGTGTTGTTTATACGCACAACAGTCTGTGACAGCAGCTAAGTTCACCGAGCTGTCCTCCATAATCAATGGGCGACAGTCCCACAGAAGTGCCCTGCCTACCTCTCCACCTCTCCAGCTCTCAGCATTAACGTTTGATAATCTCCGTCACTCCTCTGCCAGTAAGAGCAGCGTCTCCAGGGACTGCACTGTTCAAAGTGTTGATGGCGGCTGAACGCGCCACAGCTCCGCTCTTGACAGTGTGATTCCACTCGGCACAGAAACTTCCCTCCGATGTTTGACCCGCCTCCCAAGGTTGCTCCGCACCATGAGCGCTCTGTGAACATGTTCTAATCACTGTCTCTCAGAATGGGAATCTTCCACGCTCATTGCTGCTGCTGCTGTGTTTCTGCATTTAAAAGCTTGAGTTTGATCGTGGCAGTTTTTCCTCCCTCATGTGTTCATCCGTATCTTACTTCACTTTGTTCCAAACGAACTAGACACATTCATCAGTTCCTGTGTTAGAGCTGCACATTAAAATGTGTTTTGTGAACTTTGAATTTTGATAGAACCAAGTGTTTCGATAAAAGTAATGAATCGATATTGTTGTATTTATTTAAATACTGCAAACACTAAAAATATGGATTGTAATGTGTACATCTTATTGCTATGACAATGTGAGCGAATGTATTTACAATCCATCATGCTGCCACCTGATGTGTATATTTATGTTCTTTGATTGATAACTGAATATACACATTAGTAGTATTAGACTGCAAATCAAATGCATGTTATGATTAATAATGGTAGAGACCGGAATGTACAGAAGCCCCTCTGAGCGCTGAGGTGAGTGGTGTGAAACCTCCTGCTGCGCACGGACACGTGCATGAGGCTTATTGCTCTCACACACTTTTTAATGGACTTAATGAACTGACAAAGTGCACAGAGTCGGATACAAGCACAGCAGTTTCAACAGCTTTTGAGCCGTTAATCAAAATACCCGGGCTGACGCGCTCATATACATGGTCTTAAATACAGATCGATAGGATCGCAGATTTATCATGAAATCCTGTGGTTGGTTCGGTTGCTTTCACACCACAAACAGGCGGCCTCACTTCTGCTGTTGATCACCAGGGTTTCGATTGAACCACAAGCCCAAAGGGAACCGTACTAACGGGGCAAATGGACCCGAGTTCATTTTAACCGGAACCAAACAAGGTGTGGAAGCACACTTAATCTTTAAGACTTGTAGAATTCCCTCATATGCGAATCTTGAGTTATTTTCTTTCCTCAGTTTTTGTGAATGAACCCATGGGTTGGGAGGCGGGTTAAAGGAAATGCTGGTGCGCTTCATATGTGGACGATCGTCGGAGGATCCCGGTAACTCTTTACTCAGCTGCACTTACTTCATGCGCCACTGAGGGATGAACGGGCCCCACCTCCAACACTGTATCCACGTGTCTTCACACATCCCTGGGCTGGTGTTGGTTAAGCTCCAAACCCACAGTGACACACACACACACACACACACACACACACACACACACACACACACACTCTTTTCTGTCCGACTCAGACAAAAGCAGTAAAGTGACACTTTAAACAGCAGCTGGTTGTGGATATAAAGAAACACTGAAATAATATGAATCACTTCTATATTAATAAGTGACGATTGTATTGTGACTGAGACATGTTCATCCTACTGATGCTTGGTGTGTTCAGTGGGTGTTTGCAGTTTGTAAACTGCTCTGATTCAATCCCATCGCTGCACTGATGCCCATTGTGACGGTAAGAAGGCTGCTCTCATGGTGCAGCTGTAAAAACTAAAAGAGAACAGTGAATAAAAAAGAGCCTAGATCCTTGGAGAGATTTTAGATTGGTGTGATTTCAGTTGCAGTTGAGCAAAACATATTTGAACAGGTTAGATACCGAATCAAATATGTGTATAATCTGACAGTACCTCAATACCTGCAGCTGGTATTACTGTGGATTAGAAACAGACAACAAAGAAACATGGCTTTCTGACAAGAAACATAAAAATGTCAACGCACGTTTGACAGGTTACTCTGACCAGACCGCTTCATCACAATATGAACATTGTGCCCATAGCCTCAGATGTTGCTCTTATGCAAAACATAAATGGAATACTTTGACACCATCTTACTGTGTTAACCCTTCCTGCTTCAGCACAGGCTAGCTGTTAGCATGCTTCTTTCCGTAGATATCTCTAACACAGTACACAGACGTCTTTGTCATAATGTCAGATCTGTAGCCTCATTCTGGGGATGTTAGTTCACTTTGTCCACCGCTGGCAGCTGGGAAACAAGACACGGGACTTTTACTGAGCAGAGTTTATTCATATACAAAATGAAACCTACATTGTACTTTTACTACCACTCCACTTTAATGCCGATTTCTGAAAACACCTGTCTGCTCTGAGCACATCCACTGTCTCTCTCTCTCCAGCACACACATGTGTGTGTGTGGCTGTGAGAGTGAGCACACAAGGAGTGTGAGATGCTGTGATAACTTCCTGACTGACTGGGCCGTTCATCCCACTGCAGCACTGTGGAGATGTTGGCACCAGATCAAAGAAGAGGTGCATTGCTTCAACCCTGCTCACCCTCCAACACACACACACACACACACACACACACACACGAAATACATCCAACAAGCATGCGTGGCTACACGGCTACAGCGTGGCTCTGCAGCAGATTATGGTGTTTGAAGCAGACAAACTGGATTATATTCATGCTCTAATAAGCACATTCAGTCATCCTTCTCTGTGCTCCCAAAGCCAGACAGGATGGAGGGAGAGCGGAGTGCAGAAAGTGGGACAGCGCCGGAACCGTGCGCCATGCGGCGAGCAAATCACACAACGCCTGGACAAAACCATTTTGATGCTTGTTAGGAAAATGGACCTGTCAGCATCTGGAGCCTCAGCCCCGCTCCTCCCTGTGGCTGACGGGAGGCGAGCGAGTGGTGGCGAAGACTTAAGACATTAAAAAATAAGAACTCGTGCGAGAGAAGATGAAAAGGCCTGCCTTGCTCCACAGCCGTGACGCCTGGCCGCCCATTTTCACGAGTGTCTCGCAGCTAAAAGGCGCTTCAAAGCTCGGGTTAAATTAGTTTACAGCAGCACAAACACTTGACGGTGATTGGAAAAAGCTGCTATTGTTGCACCAGCACATAATGCAGCCCGGAAGTGTATGCGTGTGTGTTTGTGGTGAAACCCTCTCTCCGTGCGTGTGTACGATAGAGTTGTCTGACTAAGCGCCCGTTTGGTAATTTAGTGTGACAGAGGGCCGGGCTCTCGTAGGAGGGAAGCAATTATTCCTGTTAAAGCCCTTCAATCACTGAGACGTAAAGCCTGGCTGCTTTGGTTCAGAGCACGGAGAATGGACGGTGGCACCTGGGTGACTGTTACACACAGTGTGTGCGTGTGTGTTTGGTACGGGTGAGGAGCAGGGATTGAGTTCCTGGTACCTGTTTTATGCGGCATCAGGTGTGAGGATCAGCAGGTCTCTGCTGTGGGATGAACGGGCTCCGTCTGGTGTTGGAGGGAATCTAAGACAAACCGCTTGAGTGATTTATGTCCCGCCGTTGATGTTCTATGAAGCACTTTGCCAGTGTCTCAACACGATGTGTCTTTTTTTCGGAGACTGGTGAGTAGAGCGACCAGATCCATAAGACCAAAAAGGAGGACACTGCGGTATTTAGTGAAGCTGTGAATAATTGCATAGGACTCTGGCATGCTCCCCTCTACAATACAACTTTGTGTGATTGCTACATGATGCATGTGTAACAGAATAGGAAAAAATAGTCTTAAAGTGTTTGTTCACAGTATTTGTATTTATTCAATACATTGTGGTGTTCAAAAACTGACCACTGTGCCGAGTGCCACAAAGCATAACATTTGTAGACTTAAAATGTACAAATTAAATCACAGGTCACATAAATAATAAACAGATAAATGAATGTTTTAAAAGCATAAAGAAAACCAAACAAATTTGGTTAACATTTAACGGCTCAAAAAGTAAAGAATTTCTGAAGTGATTCAGTCTATTGGGGACTTGTGTGCAGTGTCTTCATCCGTGTATGTGTGCAGCAGTCCACTTGTATTCAAGCAAATTCCACCTTCACCCTCAGCAGAAGCTCAACAGCACCTCGGTCATCATGGTCGCCAAGCCCCCACCGCGCCTGGGCCTGTTCATCTCCTGCAGGGACACATAACAATACTGTTATCAGCATTCAAAAATCTGTATTGTTTTAAATCCAATGAATATTCATATTATATGTAGCCCATTCATCAAATCAGATGAATCAAATCAGATAGAAATCAATTTGGCTTAAGAGCTTCCTACAGGAAATTAGTAGCCTATATTTGCTCAATTAAATACACAGCAAACAAACTGCATCATATCAAGTGGATGCCACTGACACAACATCATCATAGTGTATGTCTGTTTGGGAAATAAAACATAAGACTAGTGTACTCACCAAATAGTTGATTCTCTATTTGCAATACTTCAGATTTTTCCTTGCTGCATCCAAGAGTTTTTTGTCTCCAAGGAACTTCTTGTACACGTCTGTGCAGGGAAAGGTGAAATTGACACAAACTTGCAGCTCAGCCTTGACACTGTCCACCTCCAGCCGATTCCTCTCATTTCTCCATGCAGATGTCATCATTGAAAAGACTCGTTCTGTGTGTGCATTGCTGCATGGGATGGAGAAAATAGGCGCTGACCTTCCTGAGATTCACGAGTGGTACATCTGCTTTGGAAAACAGTTTCAGATATCGCTCCTCACTGTGGCAACCTTCCATTTCTGGAGAGCTGAAGGAAGCTTCCACCATGGCATATTCCTCATACAGTCCATCCACATCAATGTCTTTCAGATTGCAGGCCTGGATAGCATCACTGTATTCTTCATATGGCACAGCAGTTGTGAGGCCAAGCTTTGCCACTTTGCTATGAAAGCTGGTCTCAGAGAAGTCGTATCTGTCACTTATGCATTTCTTTGCTCTTTCATAGAAAACAAGAAAATCTGTCTCACATTTCTTTGCAAGGTAAGCTGGTAGCTGCTTGAGTTTGCTGTTCACAGTAAAGCCAAAGAACCTGTCCTTCAGCCTTCTCTCAAGTTTCTGTTTCAATTCAGTCATCAGCTTGAACAGAATGTGACTGATGAAAAGAAAATGTCTCAGACACTTCAGTGCTTTCCTCTCCAAAACATTTCCACAAAATCTTGGTGCATTCCTCCTCACCTTCACTCTGAAAGTAGCTGGTCAGTGGCTTTTGCAGGTGTTTTGAGTTAATTAGCTGATTAGAGTGTGGCACCAGGTGTCTTCAATATTGAACCTTTTCACAATATTCTAATTTTCTGAGATACTGAATTTGGGATTTTCCTTAGTTGTCAGTTATAATCATCAAAATTAAAAGAAATAAATATTTGAAATATATCAGTCTGTGTGTAATGAATGAATATAATAGACAAGTTTCACTTTTTGAATGGAATTAGTGAAATAAATCAACTTTTTGATGATATTCTAATTATATGACCAGCACCTGTATTAGATCTGTTTTCTGATTCACCATCTGGTTAAAATATGTTAATTTTAGTCTGAACAACAAAAGACCTCAAACAACTTTCTTCATTTATAAAAAGATTTGATCTGTTGTTTCCCTAAATAACTTGTATTATGTAATTAAAATCATAGAGCTGGAGAGAGGAAACACTTTTTACAACATGTAATGAAGAGAAACCATAATCATTGTGGGTTATTTTATAATGTAAGCATTTATAAGTGTTTTTATGTGCATAGATAATGACACAGAGGAATCCATTAAATGTACTTATTCATTCCACAAGATAACTCTTGGAGATTTAATAGAAAACTGACCACAGGATGTTTCATACAAAGCAAGATGAGGATTCCCAGCCTGTGTGGTTGGGAGATTGTTAACAAAATGATATCTAAAACTAAAGAGGTAAATCTGTGTTATTTATCTCACATCAGAGAGAAACGTACAGGTTTGAAGATTGTTGTAGTCGTTCATGGTGGAACAGCTTCGGAAGAAAAATATGAAAATAATCTAATAAATGGTTTGTCTAGCAACAATATTCTGTGCAGATAAGTGAACATAAGAATAACAAAAGTGCTGACCCATGCTATTTTACAATGTTAAAAATGGATACTATAATATAATGTTAAGAGACATACATTTTGTACAAAATCTTTTCTTTTAGTTTAGCTTATTTTTCCCAGAATTCCAAGAGATTTAGTGACCTTTGTTCTTGGTTCTATGTAGAAGCTCTGGGATGCACAGACATGTAGTCTCTATGAAGGTATGTCAATAGCTGCGTCTGCCTTCATGACCCCACTGAGGTCAGAGGCAGCAGCCGGGAGAGAGAGAGAGGATGCTGCCGCTCTCATTAACGTGCACGGCTATCTTGACAGCGCTGTCTCAGGTGATTGTGACTCACCCTGTAACAATGGCATAGAAACCTCGATCGTAAGACAACTCATGAGCTCATTCTACTGGTTCACTGGATCAAACATGCTTACATCTGCAGGAAACAGAACAGATCAATTAACAAAAACGGCCTTGGAGCAAAATCAGTTTCAAAGTTTGATTAACCGGTTAGAGCCAATAGTGATGTTAAGTATGATGTAGGTTATCTAACCATTCCCTCTGAGGGAAGATTTCATTACACGAGGACAAAAACAGTGACCTGGTCCCCCTTGCTGTCTGAAAGTACCTTAATATGACATCATATGAAATATACTGATGGATCTCAGTAGTGAACTACTACTACTCACAAACGTTGCTGCTGATGCTAGCTCCATCTGTGCCATGCATCCCTCTTAACATCTTCTTTTCTTCCCAGGAGTCTACACCTTCGGCCTCTTCACCGTTGACATCTTTGTCAATGCGGGCCAGGTAGTGACAGGAAACCTGGCGCCCTACTTCCTGACGGTCTGTAAGCCCAACTACACGGCACTGGGCTGCCAGCAGGCCCTGCGCTACATCAGCCACCAGGAGGCCTGCACAGGGAACCAGGACGACATCCTGCGTGCCCGCAAGACCTTCCCATCCAAGGAGGCCGCCCTCAGTGTCTACGCTGCACTCTACCTGGCTGTGAGTTATTCTTCTTCATACATCTGGGAATGTCAGTCAGCTGATCAGACGGGTTGGCCAAACTTATGTGGAAGAGAAAACAGGGGGACGGTAAAATTATGACCCAAACTGTCCATTGTAAGCAGCTTAGAAGAGCCACTGTCTGCCCCATCTTTCATCTGTACTCACTGAAGTTGAGTTTTCCTACGCAATAGGAAAGGATAATTAGAAATATTTCACTTGCACTTTTCACAGTTTGACCCCCAACTAAGCAGTTTAGGGTAATCTGGACAAACTTGTTTTTACTATTTCTGATCATCTGACAGCTTGTAAGCAGGTAGTCAAATGCGGTGAACATCATTATGAATGATGTAAGTCTTGGCTCTAACAATAAAGAGCTAGAGATAAGAGGAAGGCTAACTGTTCCCCCTGCTTCCAGTCTTTATGCTAAGCTAAGTTGATTGCTTCCTGGGTATAGCTTCATATTTAGATATGAGAGTGATCAATTTGAACATTTAACTTTCAGGAAAAAAAAGAAAATAAGAATATTTCGCAAAAATGTGGAACTACTTATTTCAATTGCCTTTGAAAAGGGATGGGTATTTTGTATGAAGCTAAGCAAACATAACTCACAAATGTAACTATGGTTCTGTGAATTCCTGGATGAAGGCCAGTGGTGGTAAACCACATGGATATGTCTTCTCATGCAAGGCGGCAACCTCTGAAAAGTGAAGCCTATGAGGAAGTGCCTGAAACCTGCATTCTCTCTAATGTCCATCAGGGGGCGACTCCTCTGGTTGTATAGAAGTCTATGAGAAAATGACTCTACTTCTCTCTTGATTTATTATCTCAGTAAACATTGTAAACATGAGTTTATGGTCTCAATCTCTAGTTTCAAGTCTTCTTCAATACAGCATGATGTTCATTTAGTAAATGATGGTCCATTTAGAGTCAAACAGACCATAAAGCAGAGTATGCTTTAGGGCGGGGCTACCTTGTTTTTGACAGGTCTCTACCACGGCGTTGTCCAGTTTGGGTGTTGTCCATGTTTTCGTTAAAAAAAAAAGTGAACCCTTCTACAGTGTGTTTTCAATTCATGAAAGTTCATTGTAACCTTTTTGGTTGCATTCAAAAAAAGTCTTATTCAGCATTTGGTTGTACTTGGCTTCACCCATTGTCAATTCTGGTTGCAAAAAAACAAGATGGCGACGGCCAAAATGCAGAACTCAAGGCTACAAATCTGCAGTCCACAAAGCAATGGGTGAGGTCATGGTAACTATGCCCACTTCTTTACTGCCACTGACATTCAGGAAGAACTGAAGAGAAACAGAAACTTATTTAAAAAAAAGATTGGATTAATGCAAACACGAGCAGATTCACAGTATTGAAGGAGTGTTTAGGTAATATACGTAGGTGCTGAATGTCATTCAGATAATGTCTTGAGAGGTGAGTAAAACAATCCTATCTTGAAGTTATTCTATTTTCTTGTTATTGCACGGCTGCCAAAACAGTTTATGCAGGAAATCAGACCAAGAGAGTGTTTTGCAATTCCAGTTCTCTCTCCCAAATGACTCTTTCTTGTATGTTTGAGAATGTTAGTTCTATATTTATGCAAATAATATTCAGCCCAAAATGGTTTTGCACACAGAATGCTGCACCATCAGTTTTAAAGCAGCTGGTTCAGCTGTTGACCCACCGGCTTCAGATACAGTTATATAGTTATAAAAAAGGGGCAAAATCCCAGGAGTCTCAGCTTCCCCTCAGTTTTCACTTCATTTTCAGTGAGTGTTGCTATCAAAATCTGCTAAAAACCTAAGTTGGAGTTAGTGGATGTGTGACTGTATGTCTTTCACGTGAAGAAACCAAACCTTGATCTACAGTAGAGCATTCTGGGAGTTAGATGTTTGAGTTTTCTTCTATGAGGCATGGGCAAATTGTTCATACGTTATACGCAGATAGAGATCGATCTGCACCCCAAATAGCTCCTGTTGGAAGGATTATTATTGCAGAGCTAGGTTTCGTGCACCAGGTCCTTCCTCTCCTCTGAACCACGTCATGTCAAAGTGTTTGCACTCTTCCCTTCCATAGTGTGTGTGACCTTGCATCTAATCTCTCTGATATCTAATAAGATTATCACAGTTAAGTCCCCGATTCATTTCTCACTCGATTGTCTTATTGCCCAGTTATAGATCACAGAAAGTGTCAGTGAGACAGGGATGCTTCCCAGAATTCATTTGAGGGGGTGACGGTCTCCCTAACAGATATCAGATTTGAGAATACTGAAACTTGAGGACGGATCAGATGTTAGATATTCTATACTCATGTATCTATATGTTAATACAGGCAAGCAGCATCATCTAAAGTCTGAATACAAACAATTAAATAGGCTTTGGATTCATGACTTTTGAAAGTTACCCATTATGATTCAGAAATATAAAAAAACTGTGTTAGTTAAGATAACATTCTCCCACTTCCTGTGAAATCGAAACAAGTTTCAGTGAGAAGTTTCTCAGAAGACGGAGCTTTGAATGAAGCTCCAAATAGGTCATCTTCACCCAAACGCTCACAGAAGACGTGGCTTTGAAACAACGCTTAATTCCAATGGACATGTGAAGGCCAATGCAAACAAGCACACATGCATGCTGGACGTGCTAATGCAAACACACAAATGGCTATATTTTCTGATCAAATTAGTGTAATGTGTTTATGGAATACCTGAATCTCTGAGTGCCCATGAGCGTTGGAAGCACGGCTTTGGACCATCAGTGACTCTGAGCGCGATGGGGAGAGCAGATTGCCTCTGTTATCTAGGTCATTTAGCAAAGGCCATTGTCTGTGTACAGCTCGGTGTTTAGGACGTTACATGCAGTTTGCACAAAGACACTTATACAAGTGGCACAAGGACGCACACACACACACACACACACACACACACAGCTCTGAGGAGATGATGCTTACTCCTCCTCAAACTCTCATTGTCTCGGTCATTACAGCAATGCCAGGGCTGAACACAGCCATCCAGCATCCGCCGCACCCGAGGATTTATCGAAATGAAGCTGTAATTACCCCATTCAATGGCAATATAACTGCCATGCAGAGACCTCCGATTACATATGCTAATATTTTGGCCTGAATCTACACTGTAACGTTGTGTTATTTTAGCTGCAATGTATGAATCATTTGGTCCAGAAAATGTCACTGCGTGTTTTTTTCAACAGCCTATATTAACTTCATTCCTATTGGTTATAAAACGGTGTATTCTGCCCAGTCCATTTTGCCACTGAAATGAAAAGCACAGCATCATTAAATATAATGTGGACAGTAAATATGAATTGCATTGCAGAACTACCTTCTGATTCATTTGAATTAGGAAGTCCCAATTTCGCATTACAAATATGGTAAATAAAACAACATGGCGACGGCAAGATCGCCAAAATCGAGGCTTCATAACGTTAGTCCACAAGCCAATGGGTGACATCACGATGAGTTCTTATATACAGTCTATGAGAAAGGTAGGTAGGTTGACAGGCAGGTAGCCCGTCCAATCATGACATTCTGACATTACGGGCTTATTACAGTTGCAGGTCCGTAATAAGCCCGTTGGGACGTTATCAGAATTTGCACAAAAATATGATCAAATGTTTTTAAAGATTACAAACCCTGCCTTTAAGACACACGAGGTGCATTGAATTGTTTTTATGAACATTTGAGGAAATACAATAAATTTGAAACATGAGGTGCTCCATCATACAATATGAACATTAATCTCTGGGATACTGGTCTGTGATACAGCACCATCCATCCATCCATCCATTTTCCTCCACTTATCCGGGGTCGGGTCGCGGTGGCAGCAGGCCAAGCAGGCTGACCCAGACCTCCCTCTCACCGGCAACATGTTCCAGCTCATTTTGGGGGATCCCGAGGCGTTCCCAGGCCAGCTGGGAGATGTAATCCCTCCAGCGTCTTCTGGGTCTTCCCCGGGGTCTCTTCCCAGTTGGACGTGCCTGGAAAATCTCCAGTGGGAGGCGTCCAGGAGGCATCCTAATTCGATGCCCGAACCACCTCAGCTGACTCCTTTCGACGCGAAGGAGTAGCGGCTCGACTCCAAGCTCCCTCCTGATGACCGAGCTCCTTACCCTATCTCTAAGGCTGAGCCCGGCCACCCTACGGAGGAAGCTCATTTCGGCCGCTTGTAGCCGCAACCTTGTCCTTTCGGTCACGACCCAGAGTTCGTGACCATAGGTGAGGGTAGGAACGTAGACCGAGTGGTAAATTGAGAGCTTTGCCTTCCAGCTCAGCTCCCTCTTCACCAAGACGGTCCGGTGCAGCGCCTGCTTTATTGCTGCAGCCGCACCGATCCGCCTGTCGATCTCCCGCTCCATCTTACCCTCACTCGTGAACAAGACCCCGAGATACTTAAACTCCTTCGCTTGAGGTAGGCACTCCGTCCCCACCTGGAGGGAGCAATCCACCGGTTTCCGGCAGAGAACCATGGCCTCAGATTTGGAGGTGCTAAATCTCATCCCCGCCGCTTCACACTCGGCTGCAAACCGCCCCAGTGAATGCTGGAGGTCATGATCCGAGGAGGCTAACAGGACCACATCATCTGCAAACAGCAGAGAGGCGATCCCGAGACCCCCGAACCTGATGTTCTCCGCCCCGAGGCTGCGCCTAGATATCCTGTCCATGAAAGTCATGAACAGGACCGGTGACAAAGGGCAGCCCTGGCGTAGGCCAACACCCACCGGGAACGTGTCTGACTTATTACCGAGAATGCGGACACAGCTCCTACTGCAGTCATACAGAGACCGGATCGCCCGTTGTAACGGGTCCGGCACCCCATACTCCCACAGCACCCCCCACAAGAACCCCCGAGGGACCCAGTCGAAAGCCTTCTCCAAGTCCACAAAGCACATGTAGACTGCTTGGGCAAACTCCCAGAACCCCTCCAGTAGTCTTGCGAGGGTAAAGAGCTGGTCCACTGTTCCACGGCCGGGACGGAATCCGCACTGCTCCTCTTGAATCCGAGGTTCGACAAGCGGTCGGATACAGCACCTGCCTCTGCTTCGTCTTAAGTATTCATGTCCCCTCCAGGTTTCCACTCAGCCAGCAAGCCCAAACTTTGAGATTAAGAAGAGAGGGAGTATCAGAGGTACCTGCAACGTTTCTGCTTTGATTCCAGATGAAACCCCTTCGAGCTGTTAAGAATGCCACAGGATTCTCAGAAGAGACATATTCATTCATTAAAGAAATACCAATTACTACTTTAGGGGGGTTTGCGCTGCGCTTCCACGACGACGATGATTTGTGGTGGAAAATGATTTTACCCGCTGTTGAGTCTTTTTAAAATGAAACATAGAATATCGTCAAACAGAACTTGTCTTTTAAAAGTATTTATTCTTGCAAGAAGAGGCACAGTTACACAGAGTCACAAAGAGTCTGTAGAAGTGTGCGCTACCGATTAAAGATCACAGCGAGTTATAAAGAGAGTGATCGAGGGCGGGGGCCTGTGTACTGGAGCATCCTGTTTCAGGCCGTGCAGGCCACAGCAGTTAAAGAAGTAAAAGAAGTGCTTTATCTGTGTAACAACAGACACACAGATGTATAGGTTTTATCCTTGAGGCACAGCACATGTGAACAAGAGAACAAGAGGATATGTGTGCCGGCATAATGCAAGCTTATGATCGTTTCCTTCACAACAAGTAGAAATGTAGCATTACAGATGTTGGTCAGGATGGCGTTATCGGCTGTAACCAATTTATGAAAGCAGTGCAGACCGGCGGCGATTAGCTAGCAAGTAGGGGAACAACAGAGAGACTCACATGCACTAAAAGTAAGGGCGGGTGGCCCAGCTACTTGGACAGATCACAGAAAAGCTTTGATTACAACACACACAGAGGGAGAGCGACTTCATTCTCGGCTCAGGTTGACATTACTGCACTACATCTTTGCAGAGCTAATAGTTGTTTGCTGCTTCATTAGTGCTCTGGGAGACGTTTGTGTTCAGGAAACAAACTTTCTTAGTTAGGTTTAGGAAAAGATCAGAGTTTGGGTAAGAATGAATCCCTTCTGGCAGAAAGCCCTGATGACTAACTTGGTCCTGTCTTAAGTCCAAAAATACACCTCCCAACCTCTATAGCTTTGTTTAATCTGTACATGAGGCTGATATCACAATATTCATCCTCCTTATTCTCAACATGAATGAATAAATGTTTTTCCTTCAAATGGTAATGTTGATACTCCTTAAAAGAAGACGTATTATACCTTTTAATTTGGGTTTCTACGTAGCAGCAATCTCCAGTGCTGAAAAACTAACGCTAACTTCAACATGCTAACCTGCAAACTAAACACTAAAACAAGATAAAAACAACAAAACTTAATGCTCCAAGTTTGAAGATGGGTCACAGACAGCCGGTATTGATCCATACTGAGCTTCAGTTTGGAAGTGAATGCTGCTTTGTACAGGTCCTCATTAAGAAAGGTAATCCACTGGGTCTTCACATCCTCAGATGATGGGACTACGTGAAGAACCTTCTGTTGGTTCCTGCAGCCAACAACAGAATAAGTAGCTTGCTTTGCTTGTACCATGTTACCAAGTCTGCTATAGCGAGGGCATTACATTGGAGGACGGTGAGGTTGATTCAGAAGGTGGACATCCTATCTGACTAGCTCGTTGCTACACATTATCTGATGGAGCAGATAATGTGTAGGGGGTCTGCAGACACATCATCCTGGAAAGCCATGAAGAAGTGCATTTAGCATTATATGTCTCCTTTTAAATAGTGTTGATGGATGCTGATTCATGTTTAAAGGTTTCTAGGTGAAGCTTAGGTTTGTCTGCTACAAATCCAAACATTCTAACTTCACATAATTCCATTAAGCATATCCACTCTTTCAAATGTCGGCTTCCCCCAAAACATGTGGGCATGCCTGTGGATAGTGGTGATTGCGCCATGCAGGGAGAGCGTGCATGCCCATTGTCAGGTATTGGTTATACAATGTGGCATTTATAGACTTACAGAGGCACACAGAGCCTGTTTTGACTGTTTGTCTGGAGGACTTCTATCCAGCTGTGAGCCCCAGCTTGTGTTTTAGTCCCCAGCTTTTGTTTGTTTGTTGCCGTGGTATTTTGACTGAATAAATATGTTTTCAGGAAAAATACATTGTGTCCATCTTATCAGTGTTGGACCACTCTGACTGGACCTGTTACCATTTGAAATATGAGGTGACATATCTTGCTGATATCGCCCTTTAAATCAGCCTGATATATGAACACAGGCTGAACAGGTCCCCCTCAGCCACACCAACAGGACACCATTTGAACTTGGCAAGACGGAGATATTGATGTCTGAAGCAGCATCGAGCGGAGGTTGAATTTGTGATGTCCCCTTCTCGGTTCAGCCGACAAGCCTGTGATATAGTGAGCGAGCCGACAGCTGCTAATGCGAGATAGGTTGGAGCGCGCACACGGCTATGAACCGCTCGGAAAAGCCTGTAAAGACAAATCAATTTGACCTGAAGAGTCTCAGGTCAAATGATGTCCAGCAGGGAAACATTATAATACAACATGTATGTGTTATGGAAGTCAACTAGGAGTGATGGCATTGATAGCATGTGACAGCTCATACGAGGCTCACAGGGAGAAAGATCCTTGACCCGGTGAAGGACGGACACACACACACATATATATTCCTACATTACCAAGACTGTCATGCTACTCTAACCTATGAGTCTATGTGGACTTCTGTTTCTGGTCATTTAAAAAAAACAAAAAAAAAAACTGGAATAGTAAATTTACTTTTAAAGTCTTAAATATTACTACAAATGTCCTTTTTATTTATTTTTTTAATTAATTTCCAAGAGGGGACTTGCATCTTTGAATGTTGTCTACCTCCATACACTGCAGTGGAGCTGTATGTTCCCACTCTTTTACAAAGACATTCTTTGTTTCTTGAATAAATGGATAATTTAACTTAAATGTTATCAATATTTAAACATTTCTCTGTGATACAAAACTACACACACACACATCATATACAAGACCGATCCAACCTGATAACAGTTGTCAGTGTAATATGAATCATGACAGCACAGATTAGTTTAGGGATGCTGGCTGCAGGCCACACACAGACACACACTGGCCACACAAACAAACACCAACATAACCTCCGGTAGTGCCCTCTGCTCCGATTAACAGAATTAAACCAATCAAGAATAAAATAAAACAAAGCCTGTTGTGAGCAGTTTATCCAACAACTGCTGAGAGAATCACTTACAGAGTGACTAAGGTCAGCTCACATCATGTGCACACACACACAAAGACAGAAAAATATAGTGCAACAGAGTGCAGAGCTCTTCTTCAACCCACTCACCACTCACACTCACTGCGTTTTTTAAATCTTCTTTACTTTTTGTGTCTAATCAAATCGTTTTATTTATTAGAGGTTATAAAATAACAATAAAGACTTAAGATTTGCGACCTGTCTTGCCTAAGTGATCATGTTTCGTCCAAACGCAAGGTAGTCGGCAGCCCTCTTAGCTGCCATGCAAGCGCACTCGTGTCAGGGCGCTCCAGCGACGTTCTTTGGAATCTTGCCGCGCCTTTTTAAGACAAACCGGTTTTGTCCTCCTTGCTCCCAAACTGCACAATACATAGTTGGGGTTTCACCTACATCCTCTAACGCAGCGTTTCAAAAAAAAATGTTTCCCTGGGCAATCACTTTTTAAAAATGACCAACCACCGCGACCCAATTTCCAACATTATCTGTAAGATAATAAAAAAAAGCCAAATGTGTAAATGAACATGCCCGGCTATTTTTACTGCCATTTCCTCAACACCTATTATGGCCTTGAACAGGTAAACCAGCCATCTAGAAAAGATGTCTGTTTGATGAATGACTTTGTTTCACGCACGTGTTATGGAAAACATTTCCACTTGTTATGTGCCTCAGAACAAACCCACCTACAGTACAAGCACACATATAACAATATGTGTGCTTGTACTGTAGGTGGGTTTGTTCTGCCTGACGCATGCTGCAGCCTGTTATGTCTGCTCTGCTCTAGTGTCTTATGTACACTTTTCTTTTGCTTATATGTGTATTAGTTTTGTCTATACGTTACTGTCTGTTTATCTATACATTTTAATTCCATTTCTATTTGAAATTTTGTAATCTGTTTTTTAAACATCTGGCCGGGGACAGCAGATAAAAACTAGCCTCTCTGGCTCACTTACAGTTTAACTGTTGATTGGTGTGCATTAACCCTGCAAAATAAACAAATAAATAAAATAAATAAATAATAAATACTTAATAAATGGGACCTAATAAATGCATTTAGGCTGTCAACAGACTGTTTAATTATATTAACTTCCTCTCATCAGTAAAGCAAACATATTGTACATTAGCCTTTCACATTAGATTGAATGTTAAAAGTAGAATACAATTATTGGAAGAATACCAACATTCAGGCTCCCTCATGTGACTTAAAGGTCAACTGCAGATGTAAATGTTAAATAAAAGACCAATTTATTTGGCGACCCTGATAAAAATCTCCTGCGACCCACCTGTCCTTCCCAACCAAGTCTTTCCATTCAGAAAACAAGCATTTTAAAAGTTGTTTGTCATCTTGCGGCCAGACCTAAAAAAGCATGAATTCAGACTTTTTAAAAATCTGCATTATCAAGTCGTTGTTTTGTTTATATCTGGTATATTAATGGCTTGCTAGAATTTGAAAATATGACTCGGTGAAATCCACTGATGAGAAAATTTGCTTTGTGTCTGCTGCGAACACGGCATAAAAGTGCATTTCGCACGCCCACGAAAAACTCGGCAGAGAACACTTAAGTGCGATAAACAGTCCATCCCTTGATCCATGGAAGTAGAGCTCTTTGTGTCTCCAATGACAATGTCTATCGGTATATCAGTTGAGCAGCAGTTTACAGAACAACAAAAGTCTAAGGACAGAGAGCTAAATGTGTCAAGGGACCGCAATATGACCCATTACCACAGCAACTGTGTCCTTTGAGCCGGATGTGTGGATGATCACTGAAGACGTGAACATGTAAATGGAGGATTAACCTGTTAACGGTACATAACTCTGAAGAACCTTACAGGATGCTCCCTGAAAGCACCATATATTTAAGTCCTGAATTATTAAGAGATGCAGAGTAAATGAATTGCAGAGAGAGAGACATGGAAACACTTGATCTGGCCTTGGAAGAGATTGCGCACTCTAATGAAAAATACAATTAGGCTTAATCTCCTTGTCTGCTGCGTTAACACAACAGATTAGTGATTAGAGCCAAACATAGACATGTTTCCTCGGGTCTATATTCGTCTGTTTCTCTCTCTCTCTGCCCCTCCTCCCTCCAACTTGTCCAAGACTGATATCATGACACATGCCACATTTTCTATTTGTGTTTGCCTTCTTACTGGAAGTGTGAAACGTGTGTGAGTGTGCTTTGTATCTGGTGAGAAATCAGTCCAGTCATGCTGAGTCGTTGGTCTACATCTGTTTGACAACAAAATACTTAAAAGTCATGAAAAAATGAGCTACAATATAGTATATGTAAAACTTCTTTTGAATAACAGCCACTGACCAAGCTACCCCAACAGGCTGCATGTTCACTCTAATCATTACAACGTTGCTGTCATGTTAGGAGCCATGTGTAGAACAGCACCCGTCTTGATTCTTATTGTCATTCGAACTGACGAAGTGTTGAGGGTGTGTTTGGCTGTTAGCGATGATGTCCTAGAACATACCGTATCAGAGACATGAACATGCAACTATTCAAAGAAGGACAACGCCTATGTGCAGCTTTAGCCCTGATGCAATGCTGTGAAGTATTATCTGATCACTTTTCACGATGTTTTGTCACTGGATTCAGTTCATTTCATTTGAGAAATGCTTCGTCTGTGATAAGTGTTGAGCCGCCTGGACTACAGCGTGACAGAACTTATGATAATGATGCATTATTTACAGCAGCTCATCTGAGGCCCAGAGGGAGAGGAGGAGAGGAGGAAGATGCTGCAGGCTCTATTGCTCCACTTCGCTCTGTTACGAGCATGCTTTTTACACAAAATGTATTTCCTGTTGAAAAACAGTATATTATCATGGAGTACAGCGTAATGTCATTTAGTTCCTCTCCTCTTTCCTCTCCTCCTATCTGCTCTATTCTCCTATCCTCTCTCTTTATCTCCTCTTTCCTCCTCTCATCTTATCTCCTCTCCTCTTTTCTCATCTCATGTCATTTTATCTATTCTCCTCTACTATGCTCCTCCTCTCCTCTGCTCCTTTCCTCTCTTCTCCTCTTTCCTCCTCTCCTATACTCTGCTCCTCTCCTCTCCCGCTCTCTCATTTACTCTCCAGTTTTTATCTCCTCACCTCTGTCCTTCTCCTCACCTTCTCTCCTTCTCTCTTCACCTCATGTATTTCCTACGTCTCTCTCCCTCTGGGTATCATCCTCCACCTCCCCTTTCCTTTCCTTCTCTCCTGTCATTCCTCTCCTCTTCTTTCTATTATTCTCCATCTGCTTCTTTCACTTATTTTCTTCAACCTGATATATATATATTTTTTTCATCCTGCAGTTCCAGTGGCAGAACTGCCAGCCCTTCTCTAAACACAGCGGTGGAAAAATAGAAAGATGCCCCGAGGAGAGACTTAACATATCGGCTCCTATTTACACACAGTCCCAGCTGTCTGGTGGCATTTCACCACAGAGCTTTTAATAAAACATTAGGAGCACAGCAACTTCCACAATAGTTTTGAAAGTCAAACTAAAATAATGTGGATTTTCAGCATTTTCCTATTGAGACAGCATATTGAGTGATAAAAAGAGATTCCTCCTTATAAACATGCAGTATGAGTTGAGTGGTGCTTTCTGACATCACTGCTCATCTACACACTAACACGGCTTCTATGAGCCAAACATCAGCCGTCAAACCTATACACACTTTTCACCTGTTTCATCGCACATTTAAACACACAATTAAACCGTTATGTGCATAACAAAACTGACAGACAAGTCTCTCCACACAGCACAGCGAACCTTTTATGGATTTGCAGTTCATTTATTTTAGCAAACAGAAATCAAACTAGTTCAACTAGGCTACGGAACAAAGTGCTAACTCTCCAGGAATCATTTGAATAGTACCTGCACTCTAAATCCTGTTTTTGAAGCTGTAAATTTAAAGTATATGGTGGTGAAATGCATCAATGCATCAATGCTGCTGTTAATATAGACGTCTCTTAACAAATCTATAGAAATGAGCATTTCATTGGTTGAGAATGGCTCAAAACGCCATCTACTGTCTTTAATCAGCCCTGAACCTTGCAAGGTCAATGACATTGTGGACCGGTTAGGACTAATGTACGTTATGAAAGGTTACGTCACCACTCAGAGATTGCCCCCCCACCACACACACTATCACGCGCGCACACACACACACACACACACACACACTCACACACAACACCTGACATATTTCCCACTTACTTTAATGACATGGTGATAGAAAACAATTCAAAATGCCAGTATGCAGCAGACACAGAGCAATATTAGCAGTTATGTGTTCCTCAGATTCCCTCTCTTAAGCTCTGCTTCCCTGCTGCAGCTGATGAGCACCATTTATCATTTGCAACGGTTAGGGGTCAGAAAAAGTACATTTAATGGTATATACTATAACTCTTTATGGCACTCTTTACTATACATTAACTTGTAAAGATTGTTTATGACTTTTTATGACATACAATTCTATAACTTTTTAGGATTTTTAAAATGACATATACATTTTAAAGACTTTAAATATCATACTCAACTATTTTAATTTGTTATGACAGTTTTATGACATATTATACTATCACATTTCCTTTTTTATGAAATACTATACAATGACTTTTATGACAAAAAATGTGAGGTACCTCATTAATGTTTGCAGGTTTTGTGAGTGAATTCATGTGGATTCAAATGAGTTCTAATAGTGACATAAATACAGGTAAAACGATGGCCTAATGCCTTGCTTTGTATTTAACTGCTGTTAATAAAGTTTATATGGAGCCTGTGAAGGCTAATACTGCTGTAATGTGGGTTCTACTGTGAGCCTCGCTGCAGGCTTCTGGACTAGTGTTAGTTGCAGACTGTCTGAAGCAGGTGAGTAAGCTGTTACAGTAGTGGCGTATTATTTGAGCGTGGACGACTTTCTCAGAATCGTTTTGCAAAGGAGGAGGAGTTTTACAATGTCTCCTATCTGATTAAGTCATGTGATGGAACCAGTGATTTTACAAGATGTTTAAACATTCAGATGATCTCCAGTAACCCCGTCACCTCTCCTCCCTGGCAGATGTACGTGACGTGCACGGTGCAGGCGAAAGGCACCCGTCTGGCCAAGCCGGTGCTGTCTCTCGGGCTCATGTGTCTGGCCTTCCTCACCGGTCTGAACCGCGTGGCTGAATACCGCAACCACTGGTCGGACGTCATCGCCGGCTTCATCATCGGCACCGCCATCGCCGCTTTCCTGGTGAGACTCAACCCAACAGAGGTCATATGGTATAGAGGTGTAGAGGGATGATTGTTGGATGATGTTATCCCACCAACATCTAGACACAGGTATAAAGCCAGATCTGGGTCTGTCCACGGTGGACTGGTCTCTGCTGGAGTCTGAGCTGAAGGAGTTTCTGGTGAACCTGCTTGATTTCATCTGATTTCACCAGAATCCGACCCGGTGGCCCCCTGAGTCTCAAGTCCTGTGTGTTTGTTTGACCCTCCTCCATGTTTTTAACAACACAGATTCACAGAAGTACGTGTAATCACCACGACCTCTTAAGGAAACAGAAGGTTCAGGCAACAAAACCACATAGTTAGGTTTAGGAAAAACCTCATGGTTGCCATAATTATGCAAACTAAGTAAAATACATAAACACTTCACAAACTTAACTTCACAATAACTCAACAACACATTGGGACACAAACATCGGTCTCCTGGTTGAAAGTCCTGTGTTTGTTTGACTCTCTCTCGCCGTGGGAGGAGGGGCAGGATGTGCGGATTGGGTAGCGAGTGACTCGTGTTGTTTGTTGTTCCTGTGTACTCGCAGGTACCTGTTCCAGCATTTTAGGCTGATACTGGTTTCAGTACCAGAACAACAATTAATTGTAATGGCTAACTTTAAAAAGTTAGCCATTAGCCAAAGATGAAGAAAGAGTTCACACGTACAACATCCATCAGGGTGAAAGAGCATTGCAGCTGTGCTGCACACTATCATGAAATGCACATACAGTGATGATGAGTGGGCCCTAGATACAGCATGTTTCCTAGCAGCAGCAGCAGCAAAAGATAATCCCCCCCCCCATCCTCTTTCTTGCTCTGACATGGGACGGAGAAAGGCCGACACATTGTTTGCTGTGGCTCACGGGCTTGGAGAGGGAGGGGGAGAGAGAGAGAGAGTCTGTGATAAGGCCTAGCTCAAGGCTCAGCCTCTTCACACAGAGATCCATTAATGTTGGCCCTGGTTGAAAACATTATCGTTCCATTAGTGATGGACGTAGATAGAAAAAAATACAAAGACAACACTATTTCTTTAATACCAGAGAAACTCCTCATCCTTCATCTCTTCCACCCTCTGCCCCCCCCCCCCCCCTCTCCCCTCTCCTCCTGCTCCTGCTCTCATTCTAACATGGCTGCCTCAAACAAATAGCTCTCATTATCACAGAGAACAGTAACTCAAAGAACAGACTGGCCTGGTTTGGCAGGGATGCTATTTTATATGTGCAAATTATCTCCACAAGAGACTGCTGATATATATTGGGAGCAATAAAACCTTTAAAGAGCCTGCAGATGGGTTGTGGTGCATAGCAACACGGTTTTAGGTCTTGGGAATTAAACTCATGAATGGGGCCTTCTAATTAAAAAAAGAAAAAAAGAAAGAAGGTTAAATTAAAGATTAATATGAATAAATATACCAACATTTAGGAACCTAAGCCTTAAAACACACCAAATATGTCAATATACAAGTTGGAGCTACCTGGGTCTTCATTTACTTCTAATATTAGGTCTGGTGAAGCTCCATTAGATGTTACTACCTTTATCTTTTTCTGTCTTTTTATTGCCGCAGCAGTCAGCTCGTAACAGAGAAAAAGCTCTTCGAACTATTTGTTACCTGCTCAGGACCAAACAGCAGCTAAAACACACGTCTTTTTCCTCAAGAGTTAGTGGAGATCAAAAACCGAGCTAAAAGAGAATATTGGACTTTAATTAGTTTCTACGCAGGATGCGTTTCAATAACTGTGTCAATACCCAACTTACCATATAAACTTAATATGTGATGATATGCCAACGTTGTGTTCACGGCATGTTTCCACTGCCCCCAAGTGGCCAACAAGTCTATCATGCCTCAGTTAGCCTACTCTCCTTTTGTAGTAAAGCTGCCTGACAATACAGCCTCAGTAACTGTAAGTGAAGCAGAAGGCACTTCGAATACCTACGTTGAATACACTTATTGTAAGTCGCTTTGGATCAAAGCGTCTGCTAAATGACGGTAATGTAATTTAATGCACAAAGAGTTTCATCTGATCAGCTATAGTCACATAGCTGAGTTTGTGGCCTGGGGAAGAGCTCTGGTCCAGGAGGGCAGAGCCTGATAAGCACCAGACTGGACACCTGATTGGTTGTTTATGGTTAAAGATGTTTCTCAAGTTTTGCTGCTAAGCTTCATGACCCTCCACACAAAGTTCCCAGGTTGCAGTGCTCTGTAGGATATAATGGACTGCAGCCCTGAAGAGTTTCTGTATGTCTTCTCTGCTCAGCCAACTTGAAATTGGTTATTTCATTTTGAACCTCAAAGCCACATTTTGCTCCTTATTAGAGGAGCACCCACATCCATCATATAGCTTCAGTAATGCCCACAGGAAAAAGCCCATACACACACATGTGACCTACATTCTTGGGTTACTCTCTTTATCAGGAGTCTCTATCAGTCCTTGGAATTCAGTTACACACCCATCTCTGTCCTCTGCTGTGTGTGTGTGTGTGTGTGTGTGTGTGTGTGTGTGTGTGTGTGTGT
>NW_022280103.1:1167199-1179972 GCF_004355925.1 Anarrhichthys ocellatus | reverse complement strand
GTGTGTGTGTGTGTGTGTGTGTGTGTGTGTGTGTGTGTGTGTGTGTGATATAGGTGGTGTGTGTGGTCCATAACTTCAAAGGCAAGTTACTGCTGAGCGAGGACTCACCAGAGGAGCGGTCCAACACAGCCATGCTGAACATGGGCCGGATGGAGAGTCCTCTGGAGAAGTACATCGCCTCACAGGTCAGTACAGCACCACACACCTTCTTATGCTCACATTTTCATGCATGTCTGTATGAAGCAAACTCACAGTGAACATCAGCTGTAGAACAATATGGCTCTTTGAACACTATTATGTTTCGTTAAACACAGAGATTCAGTTTTTCTTCCAAATTGTAGTAGCCGAATACCTCTGGATGCCCGCTTCAGTGATTCAAATAGCAAAGGTGTTGGAAAACCTGAGCAAGCAGAGCTTTTTAGAAGTTGGGAGGTCATATTCCTGTGCTAGAGCGTTCCTGTGTAGAGGTTTTGTTGAGGTCGATGCAGCCGTAGATGTTTTTGCAAGTCAACTTACAGAACAGTGTTAGCAACGCAAAGCCAATTTTGCTGACAAAGTCAATGGAAAGATGTGATTAGATTAGACACGTGTGACGCACATACCAAGCAGCTTTGTTGCCTTACCCCAACTAAATAGTTTTCTGTGAGGATGGAAAGACTATTGTAGGAAAACACAAAGAAAAATGTATGAGTATACGTTGACTGTTGTTTGGTTAGGGCGAAATAACTTCTTGGTCATCATGTCACGATGACTTGATGACAGTCAATCATTCGCAGGTGGGATGAAGGACGTGACCCCGATCTCCGGTGTCGAAACCCTACAAACTATATTTAGCAACCTTTTAGTTACATAATAAATAATCCACAGACACCAAAAGTCCGGACAGTTGATTTGGCAGCTCACCTGGAGAGGTTAAATCAAGGTAGATGTGAAGTGACAGGTGTCAGCTACAATCACTCAGCAGTATATTACACACAACGCTGGAGTCAGTGTTCTCAGCCCGATATATTGTACGTGGTTTCACCTGCCAAGTAAGATCATGCCACTGTTTTGATATACTTCCTTTTAGTCTTCAAATAATTGGTTACATCAGTTGATTTACTCATGGCAGTCTTAATAGTAAAAAGATATCAGCAAGTGCAATGAATTAGTGAAACTATTAGATTCCTTGTTGGATTGGAATGAATTGTTAACACATTAATAGTGTTAACATATGCTACTTCCAGCTTCACAAATGTGGGAATTTGCCGCTCTTTTTGGAAATGAAAGCTGTAACTTTGTTCCCATCTTTTCATAAACGAGTGCCAATGACTAACTAGGACAATTATTTTATTGCTTAGATATACAGTATGTTGATAATATACCCATATTGGTCTAACCCTGGTGTATTTCTGTATTTAGATCATGTGTGCATAAACTGTTTCGTAATGTTAGCATTTGTTCATCGCTACAGTTCTTGTTCTTTTTGGGCTTAATACCATTAGCCATTAGCCCTAATAAAGGGTACAGGTAGCAGTGTCTGACTTTTAACGACACACCTACACACACACTGCTGTAGGAGACGGATGATGAAGATGAAGAGTCTTGCTACATTAAGGAGCGCCTCCTGGCCTTCCTGCACTGGCTGCAGGGTCTCGAATGGTTCCAGTGTCTCAGGAACAAAAGGCAACAAACCGTGACGTGGTTTCAAACTCCAGCTCTCTCAAATCTCTGGACATATCTATACCTTTTCACTTATGAATTAGACTGGCTGATATTGTTCTGTAGACCTGGTCCAGCATCTGTCCTGTCTGGTCTAAGAGCTACTACACCGAGGTAACTAGGGGATACAATCATACGTTAGCAAAACTTTTATTAAGTATGTGTCCTGCCAGGACAGATGAATCTAAATCAAATACACACAATCTCAACAGTTCTGCTCCTCTCAAATTTGCCCCTCAATTTCCGGAAATCAATGGTTGGCTCTATATGAAATATTGCAATTAAGAGGTGAGAATCATCTTTTTTCTCTCTTAAGAAATCTGTTCACCTGTACTTTACATGATGTTTGTGTCAATTAATGAACTGCCTTCATGTAGCACTTCTCTATTCTTAGCGACCGCTCAACGCGCTTTTCAACCCAAGCCAGCATTCACACACACACACACACACACACACACACACACACACACACACACACACACACACACAAACTCACAGCAAGTTTCAGTATCTTGCCCCGGGACACTTTGAACAGGGATCGAACCACCGACCTTCTGATTAGGCGACGACTGCTCTGACTTTTGAATCTTGATTTCTTGCATCAGAGCACTCCTCGTTCTCCCATCTGAATCAGATTCACTCACCGTTTCCACAGCAGATGTTTTGACCTGTCATAATAGGAAAAGCACAGGTGGAACTACCACAAATAACCATGACTTTGTTCAGCAATTATTGCAAGGTAATGCCACAGCTAATGGTGTTATTGGCGACACATATTTCCAAGGTTAAATTGTCTGCTGTGAAAAAGTCTATTCAACCTTAGCATCACTCCAATAATGTTCAACCGCTGGGGGGCCCTCAGGGCAGCCTCAGGTTTGGAACCACTTAGCTAGACCAACAAATCCCCTTCACTAAGGAAATATCTAATTCCACATTGCCTTCCAAAATGACCTATTTTTGCATTTTTTGATTTTGCACCATATTAATATGTTACTATGCTATGGTTGCAGATTAATCATACTTTGAATAGATGAGATACTTTCAGTGCATCAAGGGCTTGCAGTTGCTGAAGTTTCCACTAGGATAGCCAGAGCACCCCCAAGAAATGCCAGTGGTTTATTCATAATCTTACATTTTTAATGCCTCAGAATACCTATATTTTATTGAGTGTGTTTGCGAGGCACATTAGTTTCTGGCGGGTGATTTGATCAGGGGGAGGAAAAGTCACAGGAAAAGTCCCAGAGAGCATCAGACACCCACAGTGCCTAGAGCACGTTGGACCAGGACGGGTGAGCGGAGGGAATTTCCCCTCAACACTCACAGACCGGCTCACTTCCTCCGCTCTCCCGCTCAACTCAGATTTCGTGCCGCTACACTCAAAACGCTCACAGCTCGCTCAGAAAATAGAAACAAGCTGCGTTGTATGTTACTTAGGGCTGTACTGGATTTGTTTGGGGGCTCACAGGATTGAACGAAAAGATGTATGTATTCTTCTTCCTGGACTGCATCCTACTGAGACATACAGTATGCCGTCATTAGAGGGACTTATGGTGATTTGTCTTAGTGTTAGAGCAGTATGAGGCCACAGACATGCAGGATTAAGTACCACATGGTTGAGGATAATACACACATACAAGAAGTGTTCACTCTAAGTGCCTTCAAAAGCTTTATTCTTCAAGAAATAATACCAGGATTACACACTTTTCCAACTTTTCATCATCATCCCTACCAAAGTGTTTATATTTTAAAAATGACAACAACAGTGGACATGAATTAGTGAACGACAACATCAACAGTGAGAACACTGATGGTTGTAGTATTGAATATGTATGTGTCTCTAAGGGGATGGGATTCCGAAATAGCCAAATGTGTGTTTGTTGTGTATTCCTGTGAGAATGTGTTGGTTTTGGGTGTAAGATAAAGTTGTAAATGTAAATTGGCTGGTCATGCAGGATAGTGTTATTTTTTTTTAAAGACTGTCCTAATACTATACTCACATGCCCATTGGCTGTCTGTAAAGAGGTGATTTCCTTTTTCAGGTCCAGACCAGGCGGCATCCTCCGGTTCTGCCGAGTGAAGCCCATGTTGAAGTGTCTTAAAACTTGCATTCTATCTACTGACCAGCAGGGGGCGACTCGTCCAGTTGTATAGAAGTCCGATTGTATAGAAGTCTGACCAAAAATGAAGCAGGGTATGCTTTAGGGCGGGAGTACTGTGATTGACAGGTTACTGCCGCTACCAAAGCCATATAAATATGGTCACTTCGGTTCACCGGTTGCAAAAAGGCAAGATGGCGAAGGCCAAATTACCAAACTCAAGGCTTCCTAACGCAGTTCACAAACCATTGGATTATGTCACTAAATCCGCTTCTTATATACAGTCTATGGTTGAGACCTTTTGATCAATCCGCCCACTCCACCGAGTCCCAGACTGATTCGTCTGGGATGGGGACAAGAAACAGCAGCTTCTCGGTTAAAAATGAATTGACCAATGGCAGGACTACCGATTAGCCAATCAGCATTATGTGCGGGACAGACGCTAATGTCAAGCTATTGTGAGGCGTTTTCAACCTGTGCGTTGAAGACAGCGTGTTTTGTACGCTCCGCTCCACTCTTAAAAACCTGGCAAATCAATAACGACTTAAAGTGCCATTAGATTGAGGCGGCTACGTTAGCCTACTGGAGGTAGTGTCAGACTGAAGATTCTGTCTGCTATCAGACAAGTTTCCTGTTTTTACTTGGTAAGTTTGTAACATGTAGTTATTAATGCTGCGGTCTTGCTTTCAGTGACTGACTAATAACAGCACACAATATTCTCCAGTGGTTTCACATCTAAGGGTAACTCTGGTTTATTACAGCTTGGGTCTTATTTTTCAGATTGTATTCATCCATTTAACAGCAAAGATAGATGCTGTACCAGAAAAAGACAACAATATAGGATCTTTTTCTATTTTAATAGCAGTATATATTAAGTAGCAATATTTCGTAGTTTTGCCCATCATTTCCAGTAGTTCCAATAAAATCATATTCACCACGTTAATTGGCGAGATCACACAGTGAACGCTCAACACGAGCAGTCAGAAGATCAGACAGGTTGTGAACAAATGGCCATTTGGCTACCTGACTACTTTAAAAAAAATATATGTGATAAAGGTCTGGTAAAAGATCTGGTCTCAGATCTAACAATTGTAAGTGTACGAAGAGTTAGCTTTGAATTTGGGAACCTCCAATGCTGAGATCTAAGGCACTGAGTTCACTGCAGAAGAGATACATGGGCTGTTTCCCTTGATAGGTGTTAGAAATATAGAGTATAGTGTGCAGGTCTAAGTTTACAGTCACCTTGTATGAATCTCACAGCTCTTTGATGCAAAAAAAATAATATCATCCCAGTCCAGTACAGACAAGAATATAGACTGAGCTAACTGTTTGTTGATGGTTTTTTAATCTGTCCAGAAGGTTAAGATATCGTCTGAATTCTCTTTACAATGAGGGTTTCCCCACATTTAAGGTGTTCAGACTTTCAGTTTGAGCTCCAAATAAAGCGGTTTAGATAATCTGGTAAACTGGATTAAACTGGTTGTTGTTGGCCCTGTCTGACCTACTTATAGTGATGTCACCATGTTCCCAGATCTCAGCTATTGCAGTGTTTTTACCTCTGATAGAAGTCATGGACAAAACTACAAAAATAAGAGCCAGCGTGGAATTTCCTTTGAACAAATCAATTGGTCCAAACATGGTCCTTTGGCCCACTGACTACCCATCTGTTGGGCTGGTGGCCATCTTGGTCCATAGCGATCAAACCAGTTTGTATCCAATGAAATGAAAGAGAGGAAGAGGCAAAATTCAGCCACACTCAGCACTGTCCAGAGTATTTGGAATGTGAGGTTGAAGTGCTTTTCTTCCTTTCTCTTTGTGTCTGAGTGAAATCCTTCTTTTTACATCTTCAGAATTCATGATGCCAGATGTAACAGAGGCGTGCTCCTATTTACTCCAGCCTGCTGTGTTGTCTTCTCGCTTCCTCTAACACGATACACATTTAGCATCTGAACGTAGAGAATACACGACTCCTATCTGATGATTCAATTCACAGCTTCCTGCTGAGAGAGCCTGCCGCTCAGTCGCTTGTAAAGAATAGAAAATCTCACCCTCTCACCTCGTCTACGACGGAAAATTGACTGCTCTAAAAATAGCTCAGCGTAAAGATGCCTGAAAGCTAAACAAGCCACAGTGAACAAAATGTCAGGGCAGGAAGGAAATAAATGTATCCCACGCTTTTATTCTATTTCTTTCTTCTTTTGTGGAATGGAATCCAGAATCCAGCTGGAAGATGCCATAGCCGTACATTTATAAGTAAAGTTTCCCTGAAAGATAAATGAAACAGGCTAATGATTTGATCAGATTTTGCACCAAATCTGCTTTGTAGAAATCAGATCAAAACACACATCACGTTCTCGTTTGGAGGGTGAGTTATTGCTTTTTACCAGAAACACAACAGGAGAAAACTGCCATGTGAGAGATGTTTTCGCCAATATAAATGCTAATATCTCTCCTTATTCAAATGAAAACTCTAAAATGATGAAAAGCGAGACAAATCATTGGCTAGAACTTGCAGCCTCAACAGACTACTGGATCAGTCATCAACATCAGAGGGTGTGTGTGTTTTATAACAGGAGGCGAGGTCAGTTATTTGATGTTGATTTTACATCTTCATCGTTGATCAGATGTACAGATTAAGAAGTAGGGAAGGGTGACATGTCAGGAGCTGAGTCTGAGTGGTATGTCACTGTTGATTACCTGTGTCCTGCTACTGTTTTCTGTCTCGTGTCACTCATGGTCTACTGTCATATCTGCGGTATGGCCAATCGTTTTGGTTAGTATGCTTAGTATCGTCTTGTTTTATATGCCGACTCTAAGTGGTACGCCACTTTGACTAGTGGTATGTTACCGCTGCTTTTATTTATTGATTTATTGCTGAAAATTTAAATCAAACATTTCCAATTGCAACTCCACAGATGGCCAGAAAAAAAATGCAGGCACACACCAATTCCCAACAGTATATCATGAACACCAGTGAGATACCCTTTAATGTGGTATGCATACGCCATTAGGCACATAGCAACGTACCACCAATCAAAGTGGCATATGACACTAAAACAAGACTGGCACCCTATTGGTCCAATACTGTCCCTTTAGAGTTCTTCTATTCTTCTGGTACGTGGTACCAAAGGGCCTATTATCCGCTGGCATATTTGTACAACTTGGCAGAATACTTATTATACTGTACAATACATTTAAAAAAAATACTACTGTACAAATAAATCCCCACACTAAAATGAAACATTGACTGACCTCTACTCCACCACTAGTGAAACCATAAACAGAGTTCGTTAGAATAAACAATCAGTGCTGTCATGTTTCATGAATAGGACCTCCTCTCTCAGCAGTGAGCTTAGTATAGCAGCAGTATAGCTCCTTGAGGAGGTAGCGAGAAAAGCAGTCTTTAACCCCTCCCTCCTCCTCTTCTCGCTCCACAGCCAAACGCACGCTGAGGTTGGATTAGAGAATCAAAGGCTCTAGTCTGCATGAACAACCATCCCCTGCCGCTGCTGCGTCTTACTGGCATTGTTCTGCCAGTCTTGCATGTTGTGATGGTTGCTCCTCGGGGCTAAGTCTAGTTCTGTTTGAACTGCTCTGAGATATGTTTAGAACTTGCTCTGATGCTGTGTTTTGGACATATTGAGGTTCTTGGTTTTAAGGGCAATTTGGTATATTCCAACCTGGTGTATTTCCATTCTTAAGTATACCCTATAATACACATACTTGGACACATGACCAGGTTTGTATCCTGGAGTTGTTGGGTGTTTAAAGGCTTACAACTGACAACTCCAGGCGACCCGACCAAGTGTCTCTCTACTGGCCCCAGTGGGCACCTCTTTTCGGCCAGAGCCATGGAGATGCTTTCTCTGCCTCCTCCACGTAGTTATTGATGGCTCCTCTCCTGCTTGGTGGGTTGCCTCCTTGTGTCCTTGTGGTGCCAATGAATCCTCAGTACCCTCATGTTCTTACAGATCTTTGTGACTCTTTGTGTTGTGCTAACTTTGCACTTTTCAGCCCGGTTGTAGAGATTAGGGAAACAAAGACTTGTGTAGCAACAGATATTAGGGCAAACTGTGTGAGTCTCCTACAGCTTCGTCAGGTGGAAATATACCAGATTGTTCCTTTAAACCATCTCACAATCATAACATCTTTCTTTCTGGTTTTCTGATTTTTTTTTTTCTGTTGTGAAAACAACCTTTAATGATTCTGTTATTTGGAGCTTTTCCCTCATAGATTAATTTGTGGCTGAACGTATTTTCTCTTTTGGCTGACGATGGCTGGAATGTCCATAAAAAAACTGACCAAGAGCAGCCTAAAATTACTTTTGAGGAATCTGTCCAAATAAACGTGTCCAGAATACCTTGTCTCCTTTGTCCTGATTTTATTCGTATTATCTTTCCTTCCTCCCTGCAGAATCACATCGCCTTCGCTGAGGTCACATGACGTGGAGTCGGCCGTCTGGCAGACCCATTGGACGTCCACGCTCTGCACTGTCCAATCCAATTAACCGGAGCGCAGCGCTAAACCCGCTCTGTGTGTGTGTCTGGTCTGCTGGTATGTTGTTCGATGTTGTCTTTATCAGGCCCCTGTTGTCATTTGCAGCTTCTCGTATTCAAGGAAAAAAAGAGAAGAAGGAAGAGTCAGTGACCCAGACGAGAACAGGTTCCTTCTGCTTTCTCCATCTATGCACTTCTTCTGAATCCTTGTTTGACTTTGGCCTCTCAACTAAAGCGTGTTGTGATGCAAACCGGAGCAGACTGGTCTAAACATTGTGGGACACTAGAAGAACAAGTGAAGAACTGGATGGCACCATCTCAACTCTGCCAAGGTCAAATATGTTGTCATGGTGTGATTATGGAAAAAAGCAATGTTCCGTTAAGATGGCTGTAAGTCTTTAACAGAGAAATACGTTTCTCTATGTTGCTAAAGTTGAGTTTTTACTGTCCTCACATCACCTTCATGACATTCAGAGGACCGCTGTGAATATCAGAATATGACATTGACTGCTGGACCCGTATTTATCAAACTGATTAATGTGAACTTTTGGACTCACGCATAAGAATGAAAGCCATCTATTAAATGCCATTTGACTATAAATACCCTTCAATTTATGAGAGCTCCAGACTGAAGCAGTAGCTATAATAGTAGTAGATGATGAGGTCCACCCAGCGAGATCTTGGGTTGAATCGTACTTTAACTGGTGGAAGCAAAGCAAGTGCCCGCATTGATCATCAGATGCATTTGACACTTTGTCCCGCGCTCTCACGCCACGCATTCTATTTCTAAATCAGAGAAAAACAAATGTACTACTGATAACTTAACTTATGATAACATGCATGCTCTATTTTGCATTTTATTGTTTAGAATAAAGAGCCTACAAATATAAAACTGGAAATGATATGACAACAGGATCAAAAACTTAGATGGAGGATACTTGAACCCGCAACAAGCTGCTGCCTGTCCTGATGGAGTTGAACACGGAGCGAGACGGTTTAAGTGATTCACAACTCTTCGTGGATCTGTGTGAACTTTATTCAGTCAATAAACTCTGTCGGATAATTGTTCAAAACCACGTGTTTGATTTGCACATAGCACGGTCGGGGCTGTGTGGTTATTTTACAACAGTCTGATGCTGGTTGCACATTATGTAAGCAGTGCATCTGCAGTGTGTAATTGTGACATCATCGCTCCAGCTAGAGACTGCAAGGAACGAATAGAATAAAGTCATTGCTGCTCTCACAACAATTGACTTGATTACACATATGACCAAACTAATTCATGTTTCTGTTCGTGCAGCTATAACCGCGTGTGTCATCTCAGGAATCCATTTCATCAAACAGAAATTGGTTGTTTTCATATTTGGCCTGTTTCAATCTTTTAAGTGCACTCAGGCTAAGCATCATTTTCGGCTATGATGCCTGGAGGTTGGCAAATATATATTGATCAGCCATACTTTATTCATCATTGACGTGGCTTTTCATCTATTAATGCTCTCAAATTGTGAATTTGGCTGCTTAACTTTTACAACACCATTCTCGAGGGTTTAGGGGTTATGACCTCTGACCCATGCGGTGGATGATGTCACAGAAGGCCGACTGATAAAATGACTTCACCGATACAGAATCTCCCTCCAAACTGGATTAAAACTCCACTTGAGAAGCACGGTTTGCAGTCGGTCATGAGACGGGAAGTTACGTCTTTTCAGCAGTTTTCAGAATACTTTTGGTCTCGTTAGCGACTGAGCTAGCTCGCTAATTTGTTGGAGAATGCTTGTTGTTCAGACTGCAACACGGAGTCATTCACATCACTGTTGTTTCATACTTGTACGATTTGGACTATGTTAACATGTTTTTTGTTTTTTTAACCAGCCAACCAACTAATTAAGTAGACTAATGAGGACAGACACAGATCTATACATGCTAGTGTAAAACTGCTGTGGTGATGCACTTTTGGAGGAGCTTTGTCAAGTGTGAGAAAACAACTCTGAAGAACTTGTTTTGCAAAGTCAGGTTGTAAAGAAAGACTTGGACGGCGAGGATCTTTTGCAATGTGTCTCTTGCCAGTCTGGAAGTGCAATACTTTATATCAACAGGCCGATCCTAAGTCCCGCCCCCGGATGTTACTGCTGCTATGTCGGACGAGCTTGACAAAAAGAAACATGTTGTGTGTATGAGATAGTTTCTGGATAGCTTCAAGAAGCTGACAGCGAGGACTACAGTATGCATTATGTTCATAATGTAATGTGATTAACATAGCAGCTTCACACAGACATAGCATGACAGGATGAGAGATGACCCATGGTTCCACCAGGTTCCAAGCCTGCTCGATTGGTATTGGAGCACTGAGTGGGGCGGGACTTAGTGGGGCGGGACTTAGGAAAGGTCAAATGCATACAACTTAAAACATGATTCTTGGAACTTTGATAAATATGGGCTCAGGTCAAAGTAGCAAATTAGGAAAACTGCAAAACTTTGTCTTTGTATTCATGTGTCATTTACGCTCCTGACATCTCTATGAGGGTTTAGGGTGTGTGCACAAGAGTGTATATGTGTGTGTATGTGTGTGTGCAGTCAACTCCACACTATACACTCTTTATTCTAACAAAAACGTCAAGCCGCATCAGACAATCACCGCCTCCCTCTCTTTCCTTTTTATCTTCTTCTTGTCGTTAAGAACAGGTCGTGGGTGAGTGGATGCAGGTCTAGCAATCCAACAGTGCACATGAGGAATGGACTTGGTGAAAAGAGCACGCAGTCTCTGCAACCCACTGTCAAACCAATGCTGTTTGCTTTCTTTGATTCATGTGAAAGCTAAAAAATACAAAGGTCAGCCTGACTCACAGGCCAAAACTGAGATTTTTTATGGTATGCATTTATTAGACGTACATAGTTCTCCTCTCGTCTCACTTCTGATGGTTACAGTGATGTAAGAAAATCTACTGTCTTGTCTCGGAGAAAAGATTTCTTCATGGCCCGTGTCTTCGGTATCAAACGGAGGCGGAGACATGCTGGGCTGGCCTCACGCTGCAGGGAGGCCGTCGCTGTAGTTCCATCTCACAGCCAATCAGGACATGAAAGTCTTTGATCATCGACTTGGCTACAAGTCTTGTTGTTGCACTATTTGTTCCTCTAAAATTTGTAGTGTACTTCATTAAACACGAGCGGAGAAGTTTACAGCAATCTGGTCCACTTTCTTGGTTACATTTAATCATCAATTACTATCCCTCATACAGATATAATGCTGATTGTTTTAATGTATACATGTTTTGTATTATTGAGTCATGTTCTTATTATATTAGTTGTCTTTTTGAAGGCCTGAACCTATTACTGTCTGGAGTGACTTTTACAACTTCACACAAAACACCTGGGCATGAAACAGTCACATTTAATGGAACGTGTTAATATTTGAGTAAATGTTCTTGTTTATGGTCTTCCTCAGATTCACGAGACGTTTTATTTCAGTTTTATCTCTGTGTGTACAGCACAGGATGAAGTTAGCCTAGCTTAGCACAAAGGCTTAAAGCAGAGGGATCAGAATTATGATTTCTCTTTTTTAAATATTGTCCGTAGTCACATCGCCCACATGTTTTTAGTATGTTCAGTACAAGATGTAAGGATATGTAATAGAGCTTTAGATTGGTTTGAATTAGTACTTTTCCCTCTTATGATGTAGCTGTCTCTGTACTGGACACACAGCGATGCTATCAACATTCATGTTGTTCTGGGTAACTCAACAAACACATTGCAATAATGTGAAAAATGAGAAGCTATGACTATTCACATTGGACTCGCTAACAGTTAACATTTGACAGATGACCTGCATTAATTCATATTTTTGGCCAGAAATCCCAGTTTGTGAAAATTGTGCTCTACGTTCACAATGTCACAGTTAACTATACACAGTTATAGATATAGATATAGATATATTGGTGGAGCTTAAAGGAGAGAGAATGTCTGAATATGGTGTTGGTTTTCTTTTCTGCCCCCTAGTGGCCAAAAATGGACGAGTGCAGCTTTAACTTGTTCATCAATTGATAGATTTACTGTTCATTAACTGACTGACTGTTTTAAGCAGTGACTAACACCAATGCTGGTGACTGTACTGTATATTGTATATTTGCATTGTATCAGAGTCCCGTCCCTCGTTTGTGTCATTCTTCTTTGTAGCAATAACATGTCAGGCTTTCTTTCCCATCAGGAGGCAGGATAGGAACGCATCGAAGCTATAATTCTGTTGCCCCTTCAAATGTCTATTTTTGTAAGAATCACTGAAGCACTTATGAATAAGGACTCCAGAGAGGAACATGCAAGAAGCAGCACTTTGAATCAAGCTGTAACTCATTGCTAATGATAGGGCCACTCATCTCGCTGCTGCTTGAACACAAACATTACGCAGAATATTCAGGACTCTAAAACAATGACATCGGCTCATATGTGCACCGCAAGAGCTACTACAGTTAAAAAGAGAACAGTTATA
>NW_022280103.1:1096129-1166799 GCF_004355925.1 Anarrhichthys ocellatus | reverse complement strand
TATATATATAAATAAATAAATAATGAACTATATATATCCTTTTGGTCATATTCTATATTCTAATTTACTTCTGTCTATTTTCTTATGACTGTACACTGTGTGAGTGTTCACCATAAATGTCCCCTTTATTCCTCCGATGGCTGTTAATGAGGTATATTTCATGTTGTTGTTCAGAATTACAGTTTTTATACTTTGTTTTGTGAATAGTGTTATGTTGATATTTCTGTTCCTGACCCTGCTTCGTATTCCACATCCTTCCTCAACTGAGCTTGTTTTGCGACAGACGTTACAGATTTTCTAAACTTGTAGTTTTCATCTTTCTCTCCCCACACAGTCATGTGATTTCTTTGCTTAGTGGAACATACTGTATGGATGTTGTTGCTCTTCTACTATGACAATTCTTTTTATATTATTCACATTTCTTTTTGAAAATCCCCTTCTTTTCAACTTGAGTTCAAATTGTGACCTTTTACACTGTAGAAAAAATAAATTTACAGCCTTTGAATAAAAAATAAAAAAGACTATGAAAGGGATTTAACATTGGCCTGGAGAAATTGTCTCATTCTTTTGATTAAAAGCAATGTACCGTGTATCATGTTGGATCTGCACTTCACTACATTACATTCATTTAGTTGACGCCTTTAAGTGCATTCAACCATGTGGGGACAACCAAAGGAATCATTCAAGTAGATTAAGTTCAAATGCTGCATTCAGACACAACAAGACATCGAAAAAGTTGTTGTTTGTAATATCCTTTTGTTATTATCATTTAGGAAAAAATGAAATTAATAACACAGACATTCTTATTAACTTGATGTCTCAATGGCAGTTTTTCAACCTTTTTAGCACTATTTTGTTCCAACATCCATCCATCATCTCTAAACCCTTACCCTACTCAGGGCTGGAGCCGATCAGCCGACATTGGGCGAAGGCGAGATTCACCCTGGAGAGGCCGCCAGACTATCACAAGGCTGGCTCAAAGACACGGACAACCATTCACGCTCACATTCACACCTACAGGGGATTTTAGAGTCATCAATTCACCTAAGCTGCTTGTCTTTGGACTGAGGGGAAAACCACGCTGACACGGGAAGAACATGCAAATCCCCCAAAAAAGGGCCATCCAGACGGATCGAATCCGGGCCACTTTTGCTGAGAGGCCATAATGCTAATGCTTTGGCAAAATAGTTTTTTTTATATATATATATGAATAATAAGTATCAGTGTAGATCTTCCATAAGCTGTTTCCAAGAGTCCATGAAAGACGGTGGAAAAATGTTCCAAATGCCCTTTGGAAAGACGCATACTGTTTGATGACATCATTTGTCTGTCCCTTCCAAAACTGTTACTATCGTGGTTTGGACTAAAATAACTTCTTTGTTACGGCTTGGGGAATTTTCCCAACTGGCAGTTAAAATACATGGAGATTTATGACAATGTGGGGGTCATTTGTTGTATTTTGCATTGGGCCATTTGGCCACTTTCCTGCCATTAGAGGCAAAATCCTGAGGAGTGTCCCCAATTGGTCCCAAGGGGGCCAAAGTTTCTACCAATTAGCCAGTAAGGCCAATAATAAGAAATATTTTCTAACTGAAAAAGATTCACAGAGTGACACACTATCCAGAACTGGAATATCTAAGAACAATAAACTTTTTTTCTCGAGATGCCACAGAGGGCAAGTGGTGATCTGGGCTTTGGTCAAGGACCCACTCGCCCTGTATGTGCAAAATACGGGATTCCTGGGACCATCCTCTGAGAAGTCGCCATTCCGGAATCCCTTAAAAATGGAATCTGCCATTTTGAATAACTTTAAATGGGGCGAAATTTCAAACAAATGTCCTGTCCAAGTTTTTTTTTTTTTTTTGATCCACCCATATGGCAGAAAGTTTCTCATTTCATGGACAGTGAGAGAAATTTCAATCTACTGCAGTGCGTTTATGCCCACACAGTCCTGAAAAGAGGTGTAATCATTGTAAGTACAAAATAGTGTAGGGCCTTCAAACGTCCTAAATGTCCCCATGAGGGGGCGACGGCTCAATGAGAACACCGCTGATGATGAAGACACATTAGTATGTGACCTTTTCTACTGATTCATTGGATAGAGACAGCGAGTGCGACTACTGACAGTGGCAAGCGTCAGTCAGGTGTCACAACAGCGGCACTCGTTCGGCACCCATCAAGAAGCTGCTGAGCGGGTGGAGCCACATTTCCTGAGAACGCCCATTGTTGTTACGACAGGTCAGCTGCCATAAATCAGTTTTATGATTTTAGTTGAGTCACCTGAGCCACCCGTTCTCTGTATACATCCTTCGAGTAACCACATTGTACTTTTTTGTTTCTCATTCATTTTATTTAAGTATGATTTTGCTGGTTTTGAAACAAAAGGGAACATAATACACTCTTTCCAAATTATTACTTTTATAGTCATTTACAACAATCGGCTAAAATAATGAAAATAAATCATCCGTTTCATTATCATTTAAAAGTATGTATATACAAACGTTTTAAAATAAAAACCCATAAAAGTCCAATCCAAAAATACAAGTCTGAAAATATTTTTTTCTTATATGTAGATGTCAGGTGCCACATGTGCCACCAGTAGTCAGTAGCCAGCACTTTTCCTGAGGCTCCCTGATTGCAGATCTGTCAAACTGGAAAAGAGCTGTGCGTTGCTCCTTTTAGTATTGTAGAGTGCTGCCTGCTCATCGTTCATCCTTATTTGCATGCAGGTTGATACTAAGGGACTTCTTAGTGTGAGTGACTGGATGCTGCTTGCTGGCAGAGGCAGTGGGGCTGAGCTCAGTAAAGCCTCTGAAGCAGAGAAATGGTGGGGCATGCTTGGGGATGTGCCTTGCCTCAGCTAAGGGAACACTCCCAGTAGGGGTTTGACGGAGGCCTGGCAGAGGCAGCATCTTCAGGAGAGCACTGGCAGGCAGCAAGGCCCCCACATCTCTCCCCGTATAGCAGCGGAAGCGTGGCCACCACACTACCACAACCCTTAATTCCAAACATCCACGTTTCAAGATTCAAGATCCCGTCTCAGCAACTGGCGTGTGTGAAATTCATTATCATAATGTGTGAGGAGATCAGAGAGGGAGAGAGAGCCGGGGAGAAAGAAAGAGAATGCATGCATATAGAGAGTGTGAAATGAATGACTTTAATCTGGTCCTGCTACTTATCTGTGGCTTGTGAGCAGCGCTGGATCGCTGCAGATGAAATCGCTTCACTGCATTTCCAACGGCACAGAAGATGAAGTGGATCATTTACCCAGAGAAAATGCTGTCATTATGGAGTTAATGACTTTACAGCAACCCAAAGTGACATATGGCAAGAGTACAACCCGTTTGTCTGATTATCTGTTATGAACAGAATTAACATGGAGAGCAAGGTGCAACTGAACCATTGAGTCCATCAGATTGAGGGTTCTAAGCGGTGGTTTGTGTTTTATTGGTGTTCAGCAACTCACACATCTCTCTTGACAGGTTTTAGTCGAAGTCATCCCCAAACACCCCTGTAGTGTCCAAAACTTGAAGCAGAGTGTAAACCTTAAGTAGATGTGTTTCTTGTCCTATGCACATAGCTCACACCACTCCTAGGTGAAAGCAAAAAAGGTTTTTATTGATCCAATTTCCCTCAAACAAGTTGATGAAAACAACTTCCTTTCTTTCTAAAAGTATCGCAGTTTATCTCAACGGGTTAATCGACGGGTTAGTCGACGGGTTAATCCACAAATTGTTCCTCAAGATAATCCAGTCATTTACGTGTATTCCTTACAATAAAGAATGACAACAACATCCTACACTGTAACGAATTACTGTAAATTTACGGTGGATTTTCAACGGTATCTTACAGTATTTCATAATAACTGTAACATACAGTTAAATGTGCATCCCTCGCATGTAAATTAACAGTTAATGCCGTCAATTAACAATAACAGCAGACCACCGTAATTTAACAGCATAATACAGTATTTTTTTGTGAAGAGGTGGATACTTCTCTACAAGTTGAGTGAATCACAGTGGTGGGCCGTCAGGGCCTGCAAAGGCTTCTCTGCTTGCCTAAACAGAATCACAAAGTTATATCTATTTTATAATTTAATAATTTTTCTTAAATACACTACATGTATTGTAATTAATAAAAATATTTTTCCCATTATCTTATTTTCTCATTGCACAGCTCCTGTCTTCCTCAGTTGCTCTGCTTCCAGTGCAGCTTGTTTTAAGTAGAGCTTTTATCCAATCAGATTTCACCTCTGTGTCTCTAGGTAAGAACAGAGGCAGAGACCTGCAGACTCTCAAGTGAATCCATGTGCAGTTTAAGTGAATGGGGACGATATTGTTGATTGTCATAGTGTTCAACCAATCAGATCTTTAGTTTGACATGTTGGGCGTATTCTTTGACATGCCAGAGCCTGCTAGCTGGCTTACAAGTATGTGATTGGTCAGTGGGCTGACATGTTGGGCGGTGACAATCCCAATATCTGCTGCCTCTGTAGAGCGGACATTTTCAGCCCTCAAACACATAAAACCTATTCAAGAAATACAACTGGGGAGGCTCGACTGTCTTCACTGGCGTCCATGAATGGAGAAGGACTTCTTACTGGAACTAAAACACACGGATGTACTGAACAACCGCGAGATTAAACTCTTTGCTAACAAAGAAAGGAGGATGCACTTTGTCTTTAAATAGTGAACAGCAGCTCTGGTAAGTTAACTGCGTTTGTTTTTACATCTGCAGTAGCTTTAATATGCTTGTTGATATATTATTATTTGTACAACTTGTTTTTATGAAGATTTTTGTTTGGTTTTATATGTGATAGGAACCATTGTTACGTCCAATGTTGCACTGGGGACATATTTAGCAGGTGCCAGTGTTGGCAACTTGGCAACTTTCTCACTAAATCTGGTGACTTTCCAAACAATCATGGAGACTTTTTTTTGTCAAAAGCTACTAGTGACAAATCTAGCGACTTGTTCTGGTGTTATTGTAGAATTTTCTGGTGTTTTGACGTTAAGCCTCGCGCTGCAGTCAGAGTAGAGAGGAGACGCACTCTCGGCAGATAGTGTATCTACAGGTGTTGGCTTCATTTTTACACAAAACAAATAATAACCGTAGCTGTGTTTCAGCTGCAGGACAGCAGTGAAGGCCCAGGTATAAAATGCCCGCCACTGGTGAATCACAATCCATCTACATCGTACTGTCTATTGTAGGTTAATGTGTCTGCAATGACGATAGAATATTTTTATTATTCAAACTGTTTATTGCCTAAAAGTCATTTTTGAGTAACAAGACATGACTGACTGCTCCTGAATGTGACTTTGGACACAACAGCTTCAGTTCATCCTTCTGAGCACAGCCATGTGGAGATCAAGCGAGGAGCCAAGGTAACTTACGCTAATCATCCGAAATTCAAAGTCTCCAGTATTGTTTTGTCTTCATGAATATTGAACTGTTAACATCTCAGATAATGTTTCACTTGGTCTGTTTCGTTACATTAGGTTGCTAATATTGACGGAGCTAGCTCTGTGACGTTAGCTAGCTCGAGCTCAATTAGCCTTACAAAGGTTAGCTAGCTAACAGCATAGCAAGTCAAGTTTACATAAATGAAGTTAATCACCAATTACAGTGTTAAGATGTAACGTTAGTAACCTAACTTGTGTTTACTTGTACTATTATTGAACATACTGTAGGACCGCAAACGGGACGATTACCAAAATGGAGAGGGGACCAGAAATCGCCGACGTGTGTTCAAGAAGATGAACAGTTTAAGGTAACGCTAACAGTAACGTTAGCTGTGTCCCAGGAGCAACATTAAAACCAGATCAAACTCATTTTAGTGTTGAACGTTCGTCCATTGTCTTAGCTTCATTTCTTCACCTAACGTAATCTGCTCATCACATAGTCTGTTCATTTAAACTGTATGGTATTGTTGTATTAGCTTTTTGTAAAGACTTGCATTGATATGTTAACATGTGTGAGTTTTACAGTCATTCGTCATCAGAGATTGAGGATACCAGCCAGACGCTGCAGTCAAGTCCTCTTTTAAGGTGTTCTCTCTCCTTATTGTTTTCATTCACGTGTGAGTTCATGCAGTTCAAATTAACTATAAATGTGTATAAGACTTGTTAACAAGCTAGACTGTGATGCAGTTCTATTACAATGTTCTTGATACTATTTTAATTCAGTGTTACACTGTTGATGATAATGAGGTCAGTTAAGCTGTTCATTAATGATTTTATTGGTTTATCAGTTTTGGTTTATTATTGGTTTATCAGTTTATCAGTCTCAACATGCAGTACATTGTGAGTTTTGTGATGTAATACAAATGTCCCTTTATTATTTGAGAACATGTAATAAACTGCAACAATTATGTATTGAATGTCTATTGTGATTCTTTTATTTGTTGGGAATTAAATGCAAAAGTAGGGGGTTGTGTTACCCTTTGTAAATAAACGGTAACATTCTGGCATATTGAATTTGGCTTTTACAACCACCAAACCAACCCAGCCAATAAAAGCGATCTTAAACTTTCCCCTCCAGATGTTGCACTCCCACATGCCCCCAGTGCATTAATTGACTTGGCTAATTAAACGGCACATATTGGTGATGTCACGAGATCACGCACAATTTTCCGAAAGTGACGGCCCCTTTCCAACAGTTTCCAATGACGGCTCCTCAAATGGCTCTGTGTCTCCTGCAAAAACGACATCAGAAGAGAGTGCTGAGATTAAAGACTCTTTGTCGTTTAGCAGTTTCACCCTTTGATGCTTTTCCAGAGTTGTGATGTGCTGTTTGAGGTGGACGCCTTTCCTTTCATCCAAACGTACCACTTTTTTTTCAGTACGTCAACAGATCTGATGAGCTTGCCAGTGTTACTGAAGTAATCACTCACTTTAATACACTTTTGAATGTTTCATCCAGAAACTGGTTTCTATCCTCTAAAGAATAGAGATCTGAGTTCGTGTTAGAGGCTTCGCCAACCGATACCAGTTACCAGATACCTTAGGGACATAGTTCATGTCTTCTTCACATGATACCTGGCTATTGGACACACCCTGTCCTTCACTGGTGATCACAGTCTGATCTCTTGCCTCATCTCGGTTGTGGAAGCTGCTTCATCAACATTTTATGTAAAATAGTACTTCAGTGTGTCAGTGTCCTGTTTGAAAGGGGCTTCACAGAAGTGAGCCACCGCAGGCTGTTGATGCGGACGTGCAAAGCGTTTGTGTCTCACATCTCCACACTCGATACATTTCAACTGTCCTGAGCTGGCAAACATCACCGCGCTTTACTCTGAAAGACACCTCCAGTGTTTGTGGGCATGTCTAAGAACATGAACACCTGCCGCCTCAAAGGCCGCGCATGTGGGATCCTTACATCCCCAACTCCCTGTTTGGAATCCACCGGAACATTTACCAAACCTACGGCGCTCGTTCTCTAACAACTTATTAGGTATAAATGGATACGGTGCACAGGACTTTTCAACCAGTAGACCGGTGTTTGATACTGCTGTTGAGTTATTTAGAAGTTGCGTTAGTGATGTTTGTGACGTGTCTTCCGTACTTATGTGACGTTGTTTACATTGCGTTACGTAATAAGCACAACCACAATGTCTTTCTTCAACCTAACAAAGTGGTTTGGTTGTCTAAACCTAAGCAAGTGTTCTTGTTTGAATTCACAACGTTAACCACATGTTTACAACGACCGTTCACTGGGCCAACCTGTGTGGAAGAAAGTGACGCAAAGGAGTCGAACAAAGCGGTTGGTAACTTAAGCGCCACTCACAAGAAGGAGAGGAGGAGGTGGGAGGGCGACGTGAAGTGTATGACCTCTGTAAAAGGTAAATATCTATTTAATAAAGGTTTATCCCTTTGGCATCTCCACATCCATTGGAGACACATAGACCTCGCTCTATGTCCAATGTGTTGAGTTTCATGAGCTTTATCTCAAAAGTAACAAGTAACAGCCGTCACATATACTGTATGTTGTGGAGTAAAAAGTTATATTTCCATCTGAAATATAGTCAACAGAAGTTGAAGAATACTCAAGTCAAGTACAAGTACAATTGTACTGAAGTACAGTACTTGAGTTTAGGTATTCATCTATTTTCTACCACACTGTGTGTTGCAGTGGTAGAGTCAGCCAGTCAGTCTTCACGTGTCCACACACTTGTCAGAGGAAGTGGATAGTGATTGTGGTTACACTGATTGTACTGAACCCATCTGTGATATCACAGGCTGCTTTTGAAGAGTTTCTAGCAGCTAGAAGGATACACTGGCAGCACTCGAGGCTTGTGTCTGTTACGTGTACGTCTGCTTTACAAACTGTTGACACATCCTTTGCAAACGCAACCACTATTATTGGAAACTAGTACTTTCACATGTGCAGACATGCCACTAATATGCACAATATCAATTAGTAAAGTTACATCCTTTAAAAACATCAAGTTTCTACTTCAACAAAATAAAATGGGATGAAAGAGAGTAATACAGGTGTGATGCAGGGGTGTGTCAATGTAATGTCTCTGGAGAGACATTTGTCCAACATGGCCCAAAGACAGACAGGATGTGGACCCGTAAACAAACCTCAGAAAATATTTCATTTTATTTCAGACTGACATTTGTGTAATTTATTCAGAAAATCTGCCTTCCTGTCTTTAAGAATATATCACAACAATGTAGGAAATCTGTGAACCAGCAGGTCCACATGCTGCCAATGTGTAGCTTTATTATTTGAGCTCATGTCCACATGGATATATTACTCATAAGGTTGTATTTAATGTCTGTTTGTGCAGCGGAGGACTGTTGAGCACCTGATGGAGACTCTGAGGTAATTCCTGTTCTCAGCAGGGACCCGAACATTCTGTCGTTACCATGTTTACCAAAATGTGCATGTGTTCTAAATTCGGAATCCAGAACCAAGCGTTCGGTCAGAAAGCAGAAATCTCTACTTTCACTCGACGAAATCTCCATAAATACACCTTCAAACTGTAATTCTTGCATCAGGAACTCTACTTGTGACTGACTGTCAACGTTTTTGAGAACTTTTTGCTGGAAAGAAGTGAGATTTATACACTTTATAAACCACTGTTGTTTTCAATGTATTTTACCATAGAGACTTTTCAAACCCCCCTGAACACACCGATGTTTATGCTAACATTGCTAATATTTTAGTTATCAGTGTATATTAATCCACTAGGACTGACTTTTGAGTGTTGAGACCAAGTTTAAACAAGTTTATCTGAACTAAAGCTGCTTTCTTGGTTAGCTAACGTTAGCTTTATAGACCTGACCGTCCAGCATTAGCTTAAACTGAGAAATGCTAATAAAAATATATTTATATAAGTTCTAGGTGATACAGATCAAAAGTGATGCACGCATGACAATATAATCTAATGTGTTCACAATTCACACATTTCCTACATACTTTTATCTTTTATCAGATCTTTAGTTTGACATGTTGGGCGTATTCTTTGACGTGTCAGAGCCTGCTAGCTGGCCTACAACTACGTCAGCATTAAGTGCAGCTCAGTTTCCATGTGCAGCTCTGCAGCGAGGTACAGCGTGTGCTGTGATTGGTCAGTGGGCGAGCACGTGACTATCGTGAAATGATCACGTGATGCAGCTCAGCCAATCAAATATGGGCATTCTGACAAGTTTCCTGACTCCAGTGAGATGTATACACACCGTGACACGGGGGGCTGAGATGAGGAAAGACCCGAGCAATACGTTCTTCATGTCAGTTGTGAAAGTAAAACCATAAGACGGACTCCAATAGAGAAGAATGGGTCGTGGCTTGTCATTAAGGGGTGATGGTGGACCCCGCAGCCAGACCAGTTGATAACCACTGTCCTACATGAGTGCAGAAAACAATATATTTCCCTCAATTTAAGCTTCTACATTTTCCTAACGCACTAGCATTATTCAAACATATTGTTCGGTTGGTAAGCCTCGTACCAAACTGTTTAATACGAATACGTAAATAGTTACAGTCCTTGAAACAGTCCTTGATGGCACCACAGTCCTAGCTGTGGTGCCATCATGTGGTTATAAGGTGGTATTTCAGCTGCAGGACAGCAGTAAAGGCCCAGGTATCTCTGTCTGTCTGTGTCTCTCTGTCTGTCTGTCTCTCTCTGTGTCTGTCTCTCTGTGTCTGTCTCTCTGTCTCTGTCTGTCTGTGTCTGTCTGTCTCTGTGTTTGTCTGTCTGTCTCTGTTTGTGTCTGTCTGTCTGTCTGTCTCTTTGTCTCTGTCTGTCTCTCTGTTTGTCTGTCTGTCTGTGTCTTTCTGTGTCTGTGTCTGTCTGTCTGTGTGTCTCTTTCGCTGTCTGTCGCTTTCTGTCTGTGTCTCTCTCTCTCTGTCTGTCTATCTCTATGTCTATCTGTGTCTCTCTGTGTCTGTCTGTCTGTGTCTATCTCTCTGTCTGTATGTGTCTCTCTCTGTCTGTCTCTTTCTGTGTCTCTCTCTCTCTGTCTGTGTCTGTCTGTCTCTGTGTTTGTCTGTCTGTCTCTGTTTGTGTCTGTCTGTCTGTGTCTTTCTGTGTCTGTGTCTCTGTCGCTGTCTGTCGCTTTCTGTCTGTGTCTCTCTCTCTCTGTCTGTCTATCTCTATGTCTATCTGTGTCTCTCTCTGTCTCTCTGTGTCTGTCTGTCTGTGTCTATCTCTCTGTCTGTATGTGTCTCTCTTTCTGTGTCTGTCTGTGTCTGTGTCTGTCTCTGTCTCTGTCTGTCTCTTTCTGTGTGTCTCTCTCTCTGTCTGTGTCTGTCTGTCTGTGTCTCTCTGTGTCTGGTAGTGCTGTTGTGAGACTGGTCCCAGTGGGTCTGAGAGGAGGCAGTTAGTCTCAGCACCAGCTGACATAGTGGACTCTTCTCTGGAGGGCTTTGGAGTGGAGGGTGTCTGGGGGGATGGATTTAAGGTGATTGAAGAATGTGAGTGCTCTCTTTTGAATGTTAATGATCAGTGGTATCGGCCTAGTTCTGCTCTACATGCTGTCTCTGTCTGTGTCTCTGTCTGTCTATTTCTGTGTCTGTCTCTGTCTGTATGTGTCTCTCTGTGTCTGTCTCTCTCTGTGTCTCTATCTGTCTCTGTCTCTCTATGTGTCTCTATCTGTCTCTGTCTGCGTCTCTCTGTCTCTGTCTGTCTGTGTCTGTATCTGTCTTTGTCTGTCTTTGTCTCTGTCTTTCTGTGTCTCTCTGTGTCTGTGTCTCTCTGTGTCTGTCTCTCTGTCGCTGTCCGTCGCTGTCTGTCTGTCTCTCTCTCTCTGTCGCTGTCTGTCTCTCTCTCTGTCTGTCTGTGTCTGTCTGTCTCTGTCTGTGTCTGTCTGTGTCTCTGGCTGTATCTGTCTGTCTGTCTGTATGTGTATCTGTGTCTCTCTCTGTCTGTGTCTGTCTGTCTCTCTCTCTCTCTCTCTCTGTCTGCCTCTGTCTTTCTGTCTGTCTGTGTCTCTGTTTGTCTCTGTCTGTCTGTGTCTGTCTGTCTCTGTGCGTCTGTCTGTGTCTCTCTGTCTGTCTGTGTCTCTGTCTGTGTCTGTCTGTCTGTCTGTGTCTCTCTCTGTCTGTCTATCTCTGTCTGTCTGTGTCTCTCTGTGTCTCTGTCTGTATGTCTCTCTCTGTCTGTCTCTCTCTGTGTCTGTCTCTCTGTGTATGTCTCTGTGTATCTGTCTCTGTGTCTGTCTCTCTCTGTCTCTGTGTCTGTCTGTCTTTGTCTGTCTTTCTCTCTCTGTCTTTCTGTGTCTCTCTGTGTCTGTCTGTCTGTCTGTCTCTCTGTCACTGTCCGTCGCTGTCTGTCTGTCTCTCTCTCTGTCTGTCTGTCTCTCTTGCTGTCTGTCTGTCTCTGTGTCTCTCTCTGTGTCTGTCTCTCTGTCTGTCTCTGTCTCTGTCTGTCTGAGTGCGGAGTTGACGGAGCGTGTTTCAGAGCGATTAATAGGGGACTGACGGAGGACGAGGTTGAGCTGCTGAGGACAGAGGAGAGGAAGCTCCTGACTCTACAGATCTATTTCCAGATCTAGGATTTATTCCAGAGCTGAACTGGGTCTCAGGACCATCATTCAGTGAAACAGACTCTAAACTCTTGGACCTCCACACAGGGAACGGGTGTGAGAGCCGACACTGTGTGGGGACAGAACCTGAACATGAACAACATGCAGGATTCGTTGAGAAACGGTGCAACAACGAAGCACAATGTTGTGCGTCTGGAGATGAACTAATATTCAACGCTCCTTGAAAATATTATGAAGAGAAACCATGGCAATGCTTTTTTGTTTTTCCATGTTTTAAGAAAATAAAGGTTTCTAAAAATCAAAAAAATCTCTCTCTCTCTCGCTCTCTCTCTGAGCTGATTGTGGGCTTTAAAGTAACCAACCAGATTCTGCACAGTTTCTTTCAGCCAATCACATCAACTTTAAAAATGTTCTCCTCATCTTCATCATCACCCCCCCTCGGTTATCTTACTTCGGGATCGAATCCAATCGCCAAAGACTTTGCACTATTCAAATTGTATGCATGTATAATAAATTATTGTTCAATTCTAATAACGTCTCCTGATTGAAATGCATGCCCCCATACACACCACAGCGTGTTTCTGCTCTGCTAAGCTAAAGGCAAGAGTTCATCCTGGAGACGCTGTAAGCAACATATGCTGAGGTTACTTCTAAAGATGTTTGTCCAATAAGGAGGGAAATAAGACTCCATCACTCGTACCTTACTTTCAGAAGGAAACATGTTTTATTTTAATCTATTTATGCATAAATTGGAGCCTTTGCCATTATTTGCATCTCTGTCACCTTTTTGAAAATCCCACTGTAATGTAAAGTCTGCACTGCACCACCACTTAACCACCATGTCACTTTTACCAAAGTAAATGCAGACCTGAGTGATGGATTACACCACTGGTTTCATTTTAATGCCACATGGAAATGAATGGAAACTTATTTTGTTGAACGTAAAAGCAGAAACATATAATCAATAATCAAAGTCATTCTTATATTTTTCATGTTAGAGTGAAATCAGCTCTAACAAAGTCATGATAATATAAATGTACTTGTTATTTATTGTGCTGTTACTGCTATGGTTGTAGAAAAGGAAGCAACATTACTGAAAGCTAAATACTAATGAGGTTTGGCATTTAATGTTAAATAAAAAATATATATTTGTAGTTATTTGATCTAATGATCATGGCCACCAAGTAACACAACCAACCAGCTGTTTGTGTTTCCATCAAAACATCCCCTGCACCGTCACTGGTCTGTTAAAGGTAGCAGCAGGAATCAGAACAGCAGCGCTTTGTGGGCCAGTGAATGAAGCAGACGGACCGTCACTGTACCTGCTGTAGATGCAGCCTGGTTCTGAGTGCCAAACACAAAGACCAACGCTGGCACAAGATGAAAGCCCACTGCAAACACAAACCATCTGTGTGCTTCTAATATGCAAACACAACATGACCTGATTAGTTAAAGAAATATACATAATGAATGAATTCCCCGCAGCACATTCAGCTTCACTTTTGCAACTTTGTGTGATTTCCTCCTAAAGGGCAAGAACAATACACGTGTTTTATTCACAGCAAGGCATTCAGGTAATATTTATACTTTGTGATGAAATTAAAAATAATTTAATAACTTTATAAAAAGTCAATTAGTTTAACAGTGACATTATAAGATCAAGACATTCATTCGTTCATTCAGACCTTTATTTAAACTGAAAAAGTTGAGAGTGACGTCGAAGTCAAAAACAGGCACACAACAAGATCAACTATGAAGATAAACCAGGGACCATAACACAAGAACAAAAAGAATAAAAAGCAAAGATGAGCTTGAACAGCTCCACGTTGGCATACAGCGGGCTGGGATCAGGGTTATGAACTGTGCATCTGTTGGAAAGGTATCGACCTTTACGCTGTGTTGAAGGTCATTCCATCAATCAGGAGCACTCAAGGAAAAGGCAGAAATTCGAAAATCAGAAGAAGGAATTTCTCGGCAATCTAGCCAGCCGTTAGCATAGCATTCATTGAGTAGCTCTTATACTTTGCCCTTTTCCATTGTCAGCAGTATGAGCCTCTAGAGATAGCAGCAGCTGTTTCTGTCAAACAACATGCTGCTCAGCGTCCCGCCTGTCCTGCCAGCTCACATAATGGAAGGTCTCTGCATCCATTACCACTGTTTACCGTGTGGCAGCTCTCACACTCACCGTACAGTCTCACCCTGTCCTGCCCAGGCTGGATATGGACCAAGACTAGTGGACACACACACACACACACACACACACACACACACACACACTTTATAAGTAGACATTATACGGATTACTGTGCATTCTACAATCAATTTAAAGTAAACAATTGTAAAAATATGAATTATTTGAAGGGACAGCTTCACACGATGACATGACACCATGATTTAAGGCTTTTTAAAGCCGTTTCTCACCAGTGCAATGTTGTGGCCACTTTACACAAGAGAAACCTCCCAAACAAAGAGTGTCTGAGGGGCCAACTTTAACAACGCAATACATAAAGTAATCAGTAGGCTTCACCGTGTTTGTTGGGTGATGAAAAGGGGACTGTACATTGTTCCGAAACACCAAAAGTTCGAAAAATGTCTCATTTGACCAAAAAAAGCCCATTTATCCGACAATCTGTCACCCCGAAAACAAACTGCCATTGTTCCTATGGTGCAATAAACAGGAGCCCACGGCTAATTATTATGCAAAATGAAGGCAATATTTTGTAACAAAGGAATGCATTACTCAAACATGCAGCAGTTCCACAGGGTGTGCAAGCATCCACAGGAACCCACAAAATCAGGTTTTATAAATTTACGTGCAAATGATTTGGGTAAAAATCTGTGCTTAGTTTGAAAAGACGTTGACACAGATTGATTGGTGCATAAAACAAACTGTCACAGTCCTGTCCTCTCTGGGGTTGATCACTCAACTGGTAACGACGGTTAGGTTTAGGGTGTGGTGTGGTTGTGGTCAGAGGCAGCCTATATGAGACACACTGGGCTTTCAACTAACTCCAATGTAAACCCACCTGTGTCATTATTAGACGCTCAGAGCATGGCGGAGTATAAAGTGTGCAATAGAACACTTAGGGGCGGTGCATGGGTCGAACAAACAGGACTTTAACCCAGGAGACCGCTGTTCGTGTCGCGTTAAACTGAAAGTCACCATTGTTTTCTAATTTAGTTTTTGGTACTTCTACTTGAGTCAAAATATGGTGATGCTTATACCTGTACCACCTTTATTTTGGAGGAACATTACAGTAGCAGCCTCACTTCCTGGCTAGGCCTCTTCCAATCCATCTTAGACTGTTTTCATCCTGCCTGCCTGTTTCTCTAACTCGCCTGTCGTTTCAGGTCCTGCCACTCACACCCTATCATCCCTCACTCCCCTAACTTGATCCCTGACCGATTGTCTGTGTGTTACTGCCGAGCTCTCCAGCGTTATCCTTGTTTCTATATCTGATCTGCTTGTTTCTGACCTCGGATTTTCTGCCTGCCCCTTGTTGGATGTGTTTGCCTGAGTGACTGATCTCCAGTTTTGACCTTTGACCCTGCCTGAACACCAAGTAAATCCAACTATCCTTGTAAATCTGTCTCTGTGTCGTGCTTTGGGGTCCAGTGCGCAAGCACGTATTACAATTAACATCACTGGTTAAACAAAATAATCCAGATGATAAAATGTTGTTTTAAATATGAACCCATATTAAAGTATAGCATCCGGAATAACACCGTATCATTTTCTTCACAATAATTAGCATTTGACTGTTAGGCATCCCATGTCAAGGTAAGGGGTGTAATCATATTACATTCTTTCCTTTTCTATAGTTGTGTTTTCATTCTTTCATGCAGCAGACATCAGCAGCGCTGTGTTCTTCCCCTCCGTGCCACCACAGTGCATACGAATTAGTCGGCTGCCGGGCTGAATGAGATGGTGATTACTTACTGCCGTGTCAGTAATCTACCTCCTGAGACGTCCCGGCTCCCACCAGGTTGGCTACTTTCATCCTTTTTTTTATAGGGGATTGGGATTTAGAAGTGTGTGTTCCACATTATCATAGGCTAAATCCCCTGCACTGTCAATTACACTGAACGCACCGTCTGCAGGGGTTTGGGCTGAATGTAACAGGTGGAGATGACTGACAATCAAGCCCTGAGGGAACACTTTTAATGAGGCAAATGTGTTTCTCTTGTCAGATTATGATGGCGAGAATTGTGATGCGATACATAGAGAATCAAGTACTCTTATCAAAAGCCTCTCTTCTCAGAGGACAAGTGTTGACAGCACAGTCAGGGGCATTATCTGAAGACTGACACAGCTGGCTGAATCCATTTTATTTCTGTCATTGTTCACTTGTTGACTTAAATGAATGCAAGTCTAAGAAACACAATCCGTGTGCAAGGGGAATCTTCTAAAAATAAGGTTAACTTTGTAGGGATTCACCCGTGGTTGCAGATGAACGTGGTTTATGACGTGGCTCAAACCCCCTCAGTTTAGAGACACTAGCAGGAGTATGGACACAAGAGCATAGCAATACATGGCTGTGGACAGGGCCAGCATCAAGAGATATGTTAGCCACCTAAAGAAATCAATCAGTTCAAGTGTACACTATATTTATCTACAACGGGTTGTTTCAGTGCTTTGAAGAGAGCAAAGATAAGTGTCACTTTCAGTTCAGATCCCCTGACGGCAAGATAAAGCTGTGAAACAGATCAGAATGTAGCATACACTTAAACTGATACGGATTTTCTTTAGGTTGGCCTTTCTTTAAAGTGGCTAAAATTTATATTTCTGCCGGCCAGTTTCAAGCCCACTTCCAACCGCTGCCCCCCCCCTTTCAGTAGCCTGATAGGCATGTCTATTCCACTGTGAACACGTCCATTCATTCAGTAGTGAGATACTGCTGCCTCAAAAACCTATAAACCAACTGAAGAATCATGGTTTGCACTGCGTTTCTCACAGAGCTGAAACTCTTTTCCAGGAACTGGACTTTCACCCATTCACACCCATTCATCTACTTATGCATGTGTACCATGCCCATCAGGAGTTTCTAATCATTCATACACCGCAGGAACAACCTATGAGAGCAATTGGGGGTTGAGTGTTTTGCCCAAGGACACATCGACATGGACTAGCGGAGCCGGGGATGGAACCACCGATCCTCTGACTGAAGGAAGACCTGCTCTCCCACTGAGCCACAGTCTTGGGCTGGTGTGGTCACATCATCCTGCGGTGATGAATCATGGTTCATACTCGCAGTGTTGAGACCAGCTTGAGGTGTGAGCTCGTTTTTAGGTGCTTTAAAACAGCACCTAAAAACCTTGTGTCTTACAGCCCAGTGCTGAGATACAGAACCTAACTCATCTCAGTCACAGAAAGGAGGTAAATAGGCCTATGTCTCAAAATATATATATATCACAAACATGGTTTACATCTACCATAAACATGGTGAAAGAAACCTAAAAACACAATGATATATTTTCCATGTTTTATTTAAATAACTTAGCTTTTCTTTATGGTTTTACTGTAGCGTTGTTTATTTGAGTCATCCTCTGAACCCAATTAAGGATAAGGGCTAATTCTGTTCTAATATGACCGCTGCTACAGGGCCATAGGTTGTGCAATATAATTATGAGGCGGATTGATCTCTTTTCTGTCCGCTCATCCAGATTCTTAACGAGGCCCTTTGGGCCCCTGAGCTGTGTGGTTGATGAGTCGCTGCACATTAACACGACGGCTGCATATCGATCTCAATGAGCAGCTCTTGCAATCATCCGCGTCCAGTCTACACACGCTGAAGGATTTCAGACTTGATTTCGTGCCGGGCAAAGAAAGACACAAAACGACAAAATGGAGGCAGGATTTCCTCTCAGTGCCGGCCGAGGACAGAGAGCTCCTCCCAGCTGCTGGAGGGGACAGACTTCACAATCACACTAACACATGAACTGCATTCATCTCAGGGTCAGGGTCAGGGCAGGCCGACCAAACGAAAGCAGAAAGACAACACAGTGAAGCGGCGATGCCTGCGCCTCATCAGCAGTGGGCGGCGGCCATTAAGTCGTATTATGTCACGCTGACTGTGGGTCTGGATCTCCGTCAGCCTCGGGGCTCACTGCGTGGGACGCAGGGCTTGCGTGATGGCAGGAATAGAAGAAGCAAGTTGGGCCACCGGCGTCCAGAGGATGAGATATTGCAGAAATATGTGGTGATTCATTTTTAAGAACACGTTGTGTGGTTCAGGGGAGGACGAGATGGCTGCACGCGGATTACACAATGTTCCCTCCATTCATTTGAGACGGCCCGGGGGCAGCTGTGTTGTTTCACTGGCTCAGTGCCTATGCATAATAACATATCATATTATAATAATCAGATCTAATTTGATTTATCACCATAGCTAAAGATAGAGTCCTTTATCCAATGTGAGGATGTCGTATGTTAGAGAGATTTTAAACCTTCTGAGGGAAACTAATTGATTGTCTCTCAACCTATTGAAGACATGCTCTCCTATTGTCTTACTAAGTATATCTATATATACGTATATAGATATACTAAATATCTCTGAATGCAGGTGAAGGAGTTCTTTTGTTCTCATTATGTTGATAAAGACGTACTGTGGACAGCAAACATTTCTCTTGCAGAAGTACATTAACATGATTTCTAGGCGAGAGGACTGAACTGAAACATAAAACACATTGTCACAGTCTATATGCCTTGCTCGAATTGGCAGCATACAGAGAAGAAGTAGGGCATGCATGGTTAAATGCATTAATAATGTGTGTGTGTGGGTGTCAGGGACACATGCAGACATGTTCACATTCACACACATGGAGAACCACACTTCCGGGGCCTCAGGAGGCCCCTCAGCGCTGCCAGACTTGGATTGACTCCATCACACTCAGCATGTCGTACAGTACCAGCATGCCTGTCTTCATCTAGGCTAATAGAACATTCATTCTCTGCCAGGAGCCATGAAGGACCCTTCTCTCCACCTGAGGCACGCTCCATGAGTCCATATGTGCTGCCCGAAGGCTCCACGAGATGAGGCAAGAGAGGGAAGATACCGGCCGTGTGGTTTGTGGAACAACCTGCTCTTTAATGGAGACGGTGCATCGGTCAGCTGATTGTACAGTGAGAGAGTTTCCTGCAGAGTGCAGTTTAACATGTGCAGGGTTCTGTAATGTGTATCTTCTTCACTTGTGTTGTTTTATGTGCACAATTTTAGACCCGTGGAAATTACAAAATAACATTTTGTAGTAATAGTAATATTGCAATGTTTCACTGGAGCATTAAATGCTATTAGTAGGTCCTAGGGCCCACCATCCACAGAGAAATCAGTGTTATTGTTACTATATTCTTTTATTAATTAAAATGTATTTTTGTCATTATTGTTGTTATTGGATGTGCTTTATCCAAATGTTTGTATTTGACTATCTTGCAACATTAGTGTGTGTGGAGCTTCAAATGGGTTGTGAATCCATGTGTCCACATGTGGGAAGGACTTGCGTAAATGCTCGGTGAGTTAGTTGAGGTTCTCTTTGTCATCAAACAAATGCTTTATTTGTCGTGTCACAGTTCAAACTGTCTTGTCAACACTTTGCTCCATGACAACCAATGCACCTCAGTATGTAACAGTGGGAACAGCCTGGAATTTAGCAAACATCACTGCATCATAGAGGACTGAAATAAGATCATCCGACATGTTTGTGGCTACGCGGGCCTCCTTCTAAACACAACCAGAGGATAGAGCTGTTGCCCCACCAGGCTCAGTCACGCGGAGCGTGGCCACTGCATTCCACTGGTCTTCATACATTCATTGTTGATTTGGATCAGCAAGAACTTGATGACATTACGAATCATAGAAATCACAAGACCGTTTACATTTCAACGAATCACAATCAGAAGCCTCAAACAACTAGTGCACAGTTTAACTCCGTACAAAGAAGATGATTCTCTCTCTACAGAGACCTCCATGCAGGGCACAGTGAATAGACCCAGCAGTCATCAACACACTTAACATCAGTGTAAACCTCTGCTGTATGTACATGTAGAAACACGTGTTCTCCCCCCCGCTGCATTAGGAACAAGCGCTTGTGGAGTGCCTCATTTTCAAGGCACCGCTTTATTTAGAGTACGCTCTTTAGTATTTTATTTGATTAAGCGTGTAGGATAACCTACTTAGTGGCAGCACATGTACAGCTGCACAGTCCTCGCCAGTTATTGCTAAAAGCTTTCTTGCCTCAATGTTTTTTTCTGAGGCAGCCAGGACTGTTACCTGTTGTCAATTCAACCGATGCTGTCGGCTGCTTTCAGGACTCTGATAGTTCACTTCATGTACATTAAGACCATGTATGTTAAGGAGCTGTACTGAGGCATTATGGTTGTTTTCTATAGGAAACTGCCACAGGCAATACAACACCAAAATGACATACTTTGGCTGTTATTATCCAAATGATCAATGGAATCTTGCTATTTGATTTGGGCACATGGTGGAATTGGGTCCTGATGCAAATCGAGCGGTGCATTCATCCCATCCCATAACCATATGATGGACGTGTTGACCAGCGGAGATATGTCTGCAGTGGTGTAGCTGTCCTCATGGAGGAAGAGAAGCCAATCGGTGGGACCACACTGGCTCCTGTTGAGGTCAGGATCTCCTCTAGTTTACATGATGCTTATGAATCTTAGAACAAAGGTTGAGTATTTCTGACAACTCTTAGTGAAATGCTAAGAGTATTTAAGTTGTGCTTTTATGTGGAAAGGTGAAAACGAAAGCAGTGAAGCTGTAAAACTCCCAAAGCTGTTGACGTTGTAAAGAGTGGTTGCCGTCTTGGTTCAGACTACGGAGCGTCAGCGTCAGAGTTCTTGTTGTATTATCTGCATAAGAATAAACGCACCAAGACCACACTATGTTTTGGCGAGGGGTCAGTAGCTCGCACGCAATGCATCCTGGGATGTGTAGACACTGCCAGTACAGCTCCATAAGGCAGGGAACTGTAAATAAAGAAGGCACTGAGGAATGTATCGCTTCAATGGACCTATAGCATCAGCACTGATTGGAATAGAGCATTTGTTAGGCAGGTACGCTTGATTACACTTGGACTGAAACTGATCCAAAACTCTATTACTCTCCTCAAATGGATGTGTTGTTAGTGGGTAGTTATGCTTGGCTTCTCCGGCCAACGTGCTGTGTTGTTGTATCCCCGACAAAATCACTGTCAGTGAGGAGCCTCCTTATTACAGAAGATCACTCAACATGTGGGCTTGCTTCATGTTTCGTGCCACCTCGAATGAAGCTGTGTGTGTTTGCTGGCCAGTGACTTGACTTTGATGTACCATCAGGTGTTTGAGGGGGTCCCAACGTATATCACAACTGATCCAAAACAAGAGATTAAATAAAGAAATAGAAACACAAGTACAGACGGACAATTGACAAAAGAAAGACAAACCACATGCATTAAGTAATGAAATCATTGAAAACATTACAACCACAATGTAGCCAAAGGAGCCGATACATCAGCAGGAGAGCACGAGTTGATCACCAAATACAATCAGGTATAAAGAACAGATATTTACGTATAGTTTTAATAATAGCCTAAAGATATGATGATGATACACGACTTATGCAACTGTGCTAAGATGTAATAAAAATATACAGTGAGTTTTGAGCCAATAAAGCCATTTTCGACACAAAAAAATAGATTCAGCATCTGCTACTTCATCCAAGTCCAGTTGACCTTTAACTCCACTAGATAAGTGATGAACACATTTATTTCTCATGTACGCTAAGACAGAACATGGACCAATCAGCATCCCTTTTGATTGACAGATGGTTCATCCAATCACCTGCTAAATACTTTGTGAAAATGTCGGCCCTTTTTCAATGAAGGCTTCTCTGAGGTTTCTGAACCGTCTGGTGGGTCGGGTTAAAAAAGTTAGTTCACTTTGAAGAGTCCTTGTTGGAAATGTGTTCCTACACGTGCACTGATCCACCTCACAATTATCAGATGACCAGAAACTTACAATGAATGCTAATGTTGCTCATCACTCTTTGAACCGATGTTAAACTGAATCTATTTCAGCTCTTGTATGTTTTTGAGATACTTTTAAACTCTGCATTCAGTTTAGAAACAGGCTGGAAGTTTAAGAACAATGAGGTGGAAACGTAAGGACACAATGACAAGTGTTTCACTTAACTGCTCTTCAATCTGAGGAGCAAATCTTCTGCACTTGAAAAGGATAAACTACATTTTTGTGTGAAGCAAAACTCAAACCATTTCCCCCCTTACGGCATAAACCTTTTTATTTATATAAAAAAAAAGGAAAAGCGAGCCTTTTCAGTTCAGCACTGGAGCGATAATCATGTGTGCTCTAAAAACATTCTCCTAAAAAGACGTTTCAATCCATCCGCTGTCACGGAGGAGGAATAATGAACATAACCGCTGCATTCAGGATTAGGCCTGCCGACCGGCACAGCTGTGCGAGACACTTTGCTTAAAACATTTGCTTTTTTGCAGGTTGTTTATCCAGTTCTTCCCCGGTGTCAGAGGTGTGAGCAACAAAACTTTACAGTCTACAAACAGGAAGTGAAACAGTGTATAGTGAGGCCTCGTCTTTATTATCTCAACATCTCAAAATCCATTTTATTCATACTTTTTCTTTCACATATTCAAAAATGCTAAAAGCAATAAAGAGACAAAGATATCAGTACGATATCAGTACAAAAAGATTATTCAAGCATTCTGTTACAGAGACGTTGCAGACGAGTCAACGTGAAATCTCTCATCGGCACAAACAACCAAACATTCTGAATTATTGTTTCATGAAGCTTTTGAGGCTCCTCTGCTCAAAGCTCTACAGGAGACCGGTCCTGTGTGATTCATGGCATTCTGGTCTTACATGTTGGCCTGGACGTGGCTTCAGATGGATGTAGACATCTGTGTGTCATGTTCAATGCATTTCTTCAGCAACTTTGTGTTATGAGTTTATGTTTTATTGTCTACTCTGACTCCACTTCAGTACATAAAAGAGAACATACAGACAAAGGCGTTTCTATTCAATCATATTTTGAATGAGAGAGTTTGATCATTGACTTGTGCAAGAATCAGAATATTAGAGATGCTCACTGCTTCAGATGAGGCGATCAGAGGTTCCTGCTGTGACTTGGTTAAAACACGAACATCCAATGTAGAAAAAACAATGTGGTATAAAGACACCACGTGTGCTCTGTGTCGGTGTTTGCACTTCATCCAGCCCTCCATGTTGCTGAATGTTATCAGGGTTTCACAACTACACCCATCCGTACGCCGACGGGAGCAATTTGGGGTTCAGTGTCTAGCCGGAGGTCACATGGACAGGAGGAGCGGTTTCAGGTTCACTGTCAATGCCACGGAACACATCGTAGAAGTTGTCGAATAAATGAGATGTTGTGCCCAAAAATCATTTCCATTCCCAACAGCCCACGTCTGTTGGATTGGACCATTGTCCGGCCGACCTCTTGTTAAAACCAATGCTGTGGTCTAGCTATCGTTTTTGCTCAGGAACTTTCCTAAATGAGTGAAATGACCCAGAAGAATCTACGTGGCAGCCGTGATAAGAGCCGGTCCAACTCTCTAGACGCCAAGGAAAGGTGCTTTAATCCCTCCTCCCTTATATCCTTCAGTTCAGGGAACACTGGACCATCCTTCACCAAAGGAAATGAAATGATGTAAATCCCAAAATTCCTTGAGGCAGCAACATTTAAAGCGACGCACCATTTGTCTGTCAATAATACCCACGGTCAAGGAAAAGTTAAGAAAAGAGATAAGACGCCATTTTTTGATCTATCTGACTGCTGATCAAGTCTTAAAGCCGCACAGCATTCTGGTCTTTAGAGGAAAACAGTCACACAAAGGTCCCTGACTAGCTTCTACCAGGACTCACAGCTAGCTAGTGGAGCTCCAAGGACCATTGTTGTCAAACTATTGAATGAACTTTCACACTCCATTCACAGATAAGTACCTTGGAACCATCAACACCGTCTATGTGTTATAAACATACGGATGTGTTATAATCAGCTTACAGCTCTGTATGAATATACACGTAAAGGAGAATTGCTTTAGGAATTATATATCATTTGTCTCAATTAGGTCTTTAGAGAGTTTTTGGTGAAATATATTCGTGAAGAGTAAATGTTCATCACTCAGTTGTGTTAAAAGTACTTTTTTAGTCATCACAGATCTGACAATAAATGATCCCTGAATCATTTAACTGCCTGCTATGGCGGTAAGAATGGAGTATAGAATTTAGATAAACATGCTGTCACTGTCTGAATCTGCTTCATGTCTATTCTATAAGCAGGGAGACGGTGTCCTGTCCCTCGGACTCCTCTCTGTTCTTCCAATATGGTTTATAAAGTGCCGTCCTTTGGTTCTGCCCAAATCTATTTGCTGCTCAGCAACTATTGCTACTATGACAAAACCAAAACAAAAGAGCATTCCTGTAGCGCATGTTTGAATTTGCATCAGGAGGAATATAAATAGAATATTCTCTGGTCAATATGGCCGACATCTTCACATTCAAATTGCAACAACAGGGAAACGTTGTCCATCAACTTTGACTGCATTTGAGCATCATTGATGTGAACAGAGTCCACCTCCTCTGGTCCCACCGGGGTCCTGGTCTCTGTCCCGCAAGCGCAGCTTGATCCGGGACACCACGATGGAGCCACTTCTCTGGATTCTTAATTTAATCCATTTTATGTTCTTGCAACTGGATATTAGCCAGGAGCATGCTGGGTAGTGGAATAGCCTCAGGACTTAGCTGGGTTAGCTTAGCTTCCATCTCCACTCTCCTCCTGGGGCGGTCAAATCCACCGTCGGTGGTGTTTGGTCCTGCAGGTCTGGCTGGTGGGTCGGAAGATGCCGTGGACGGTGACCTCCTTACCGTTGTGGTTTCCTGATGTATGCGCCCACATGAGCAGGTTGCAGTATAGAACACCATGTTATAAAGCCTCCAGAATCATATCACTGTTGTAAACAAAGCCGTTGTTCCCCTTTAGAGCACCCAATGACCACTGAGAGTAACTGATAATCACATTATAATGCATTATTACAGTTATAAAAATGCATAAGAAAATGATTATAATGTAATACTTAAACTATGGGCATATAATACACTATGATCCCTGCAAAAACAAACAGTGCTATAAGCAGTTTAAGTATGTTTAATATGCATTTTATGATGATTTGTATCTACGATTCCTCCATCTATGGTTCAAATGCATACAATTAGTGACAATACTCCTTCAACTAGAGGTCTAGAGTTCACCACTCTTACTTGGTCAGTTGAGTACAACTTCCTGATAGAAAATTCCAATTAGTGGAGTGGAGCTGGAGACCTGGTTGCATTATTAGTTTGGGTTTCTACAGTTCCTGTATCCACCAAAAATAATGCACAACAAAGCAGCAGAGTAGAGCCAGAAGAGCCGCGAGCCTTCTTTTAGCTTTTGGCAAACCACTCGGTCGACTGTAAACACCAGAATGTGGATATTTGGATCTCAGTGTTGGTTTTAGTGATGCACAATCGTCACTGGAATGGTGGGCTGGGATGTACTTCTTTGGCCAGACAGACAGACAGAAAGAAAGAAAGAGAGAGAGCGCTTGTTTTTCGTACATGATGCATGTGTGAGTGAGTGGGCATCGGTTCAGAGTCTATATTTGGATGTGTTGGAGAGACAACAGAGAGTCTGCTGTGGAGACGTCTCCACACTTTAAGAGGCGTCTTCCCCATCTCTCTGCTCGCCGGGCTCCACTCTCTGAGACAGAAGGAAGGACTCCCACACAGCCAGGCACTGGAAAAGAAGACGCATCATCATCATCAGCATCATCATCACAGAGGTTTTCGGATCACCAATATTAGAAATCTATAGAGTCGTTGTGAGACTCTATAGAGGCATTAACCAAACACGTGGTACAGAACGGGTTAAGTTGCGCCCATCATCATGAAACAACAACAGAGGCTCCATATATATCGTATATAAGAAGTGGACGTAGTCATCATGACGTCACCCATTGGTTTGTGGACCGATGGTTTTTTTTTTAACCAATGAACAGAAGTGAGCATATTTGCAATGTGGAGGATTGACGTAGAGACGCCGTGTAGAGAGAAGTAGAGTCATTTTCTCATAGACTTCTATACAACCAGAGGAGTCGCTCCCTGGTGGTCAGTAGAGAGAATGCAGCTTTAAGACACTTCATCGGCTTCACTCGGCAGAACCCGGAGGTTACTGCCTGCTCCGTAGTCAAAACCAAGACGGTAAACTTTATAATTCCTTTCCATCTTGACCAAGACAGCGCATACCAGATCTAAAACTTCCGTTCTTAACTTTCACAATAAGAGCTCTCGAAGTATAATATTCTCAGGCAAGTATTTCGCATTTTTGTGTCATTTATTCGTCGCGTCCCCGGTGTGTAAGGCCTTAAGTCAAATTTAGATTTTCTTCTTCTAGACCAGAGCCTCATTAGCATAAGATGCTTGTTGACTTTGTTCGTAGTTATTTGTTATATGTTGTCTTGCATTTACTTGACATCACATTTTAAGTTGAAGATGAAAAGCTTTGTAAACTTTCACAAGTGAGAATCATCATGGCTATTATCTGCGTGATAATCATCTTCTTCACTACCGTTCCACTTTAAACATCATGGTTCTCATCAGAGCTCTAAAGCGGCGGTCAGCTGAAGAGCTTTTCCAAACATCTCTCCCCTTTCCCTTTTGAACTGCCTCGCTCTTCTTTCCTTCCTCGCCATCTCATCAGTGAAAGCACGTTATTGCACCGACAGAGGCACTAAGAGAGCCCCATTGTGAGGATGCAAGTGTGGACGTGTGTGAGTGTGTGTTGCAGAAGACTTGCCAAAGCGAATTACATTTTTATGGCATAAAAGCAGTTATCTAGAAAGCAGAGGCAGGAAGTCATGCAGCCAGAAAGTGAAAATAACAAGCACACACCAACAGGCACAGAGCCTCTCCAAAGCTGATCTATGAACTGGGGTTCCACTCTGTCAGCACACATCAATAAAGCACAGTCAGCTTTTTTCAAAGGTAATAGCAGTTTGTTTTGAGGCAGTAATTAACATTTAACAGCCAAGTTATTTCAATAGCACCCACAGCACCTTGGTAGCACTGTGGCAGTGCAGGCTGGTGCTGGAGGCAGAAATGTCATTCATTGGTCAAGTTAATCCACAATTGACCCTTTGAGTCGCGCCCCTTTAGGCTCTGTGCTCCAATAACAATTGAGTAAGATCGGAGCCCGGCAGAACCTCAGTCAAGTTTCCCTTTTCCGTCTGTTTAAAGTTATAACAAGTCACATTACATTGGTGTCACAATGTTCACAGACGATCCCTTTAGGGAAGCTCTCATTTACCAACAGCAGGGTCTGACAGTCTGCACCACTCAGTCCTGGCTCCCCTGGGCCTCCCTTTTCTCCAGCAGGCCTTGGCCTCCCACAGCATGGTGTTGGTTTTGGCTTCCAGACAGGACTGGAGCTAACCGACTGCACTCCCTGAAGAAACTATGAATTAAATTTTGGTTTCCAGAGAGAAGCAGACAGAAGGGTCTATGTACGGTGTTTGAGGGACGTATCCGGGATGTGAAACTGATTCAGCGGCTAAAAGATAAGAGATAGAATCTAAAGCCTACGGATCACAGTGTAAACGAGTATCACTATTACCCAACATCTAACCATGGCTTGCTCCAAATGCATCCAAGACCTGATACAATCGCATGAGAGTCTATGGAGCAGAGTCGGATGATTGACGGACGCTGATCGGTTACTGGCCAGTCTGCACCGAGGGGCGGGACTTAGCGAGGGGTTAATTGTCGTCTTTGCAGCAGAACTGGTTCTTTTGGCTTGAGAAGAAAGATCTACCACAAAGTGTTTCTAACAAAGCAGACCGAATGTGGAACTAAACTTTAAGGAAGACTACAGAGAAAGCCAAGGGACATGGAGACGGTACAGTAGCACATTAATGTGACAACAGAAAGTGCTGGTAGAAAAGTAAAAAGGATTCATTCATTTCCAGTTTAGTCTGGCAGGTGGAGTCTCTGGATTTCAATCAGCTCTCTGGATAAGCAATATGCATTTTCTATATCGTGTCCCACCGAGCATTTTTACATCAAATGATATCTAATTTCTGTCTGATGAGCATTTTTGATAACTAATTTTGCACTCTTGGCATATAAACACATGCATCCAATTAAATGTGATTTGAGACAACTAGCTTACCCCTCCCTTCATTTGAAACTACACTTGGCTATTAGCTCGTTGGTTGTGGTAGCTTGATTAGCTAAACTGCCTAATATTTAAGTGCAAATATCAAGCATGTTTGGCGAGAGGGGAATCTTTCTTTACACTAAGTACCACTAAGCAAGCCTTGGGATTGTCTCAACTTGACTATTGCCGGGCAATCTGGTTAAGCGCTGCAAATAAAGAGCTAAAGAAGCTGCAGCTAGAGCAGCTCGTCTCACACCGTCCTGTAATTTGATTCAGGAATATGTGTTTCAAAACAAAACTGCCTGTACTCAAAAATAACTTTATTTACAGAACAGACGCAAACGTGAAACAATCCAGGCTCATTCAGCTACATGTTAATACACACACACACACACACACACACACACACACACACACACACACACACACACACACACACACACACACACACACACACACACACGGTGTAGCAGACAAACCTAGCTCTAATTACAGGGTTCATTAGGAAAGCCGGCCTGAACAGCTGACTGCTGTCCTCAACAGGTAAACACAGAGAACCAGGCCAAACACACACAGATGGCATGGCGACACACTGCCACCTCTCTTACACACACAAAGTAGAGTGGCAGAATTCAGTCACTTACTTGAAGTCAAGGCCTACTATGCGTGAGCTTTTTGTCCATTACAGACTCGAAGCAGCTACCATTACGGGGTTCAAACTATGCAGCGTGAACTCTCTCTCTCTGATCTCTCAGTCAACTCTGTGTCTTTGTAGTATCACTGCAATGAATCGTACAAACAGGGAAAAGGCTTTTAGACAGACTCTTCTCAAAGGCATTGACGAGGTGGCCCTTGGTTGTTCACATGAAAAGTAGTTCCAGGAAGAATCAGCTGAAGAGAGAATTTCAAACACCTTAAAAAAACAGTACTTGTGGACTCATGACACTTTTTTTGGAGGGAAAAAAAAATGTGTGGAGGAAGCTTCAAAGTGGGAGACAGAGGAATTGTGCTGCTTTAAACACAAAAGTCTAAGCTACATACTTGACGCGCTACTCCGGTCACGGCAGAGTCCTCACTTAATCGCTCACTCGACCCATTCGGTAGTTTGAGCTAGACACAGAGCAATCGGACTGACATATGGACACATATGGTGTAAATGTAAGCAGGTTGAATCATATCTGGATACAAGGTGTATTTTAATGCAGGCTGTAGAGGGACGTCAATGTTTCCTATAACTAGGTCTTCTATCTTCGTTATAATGATTTCTTCTGGAGAACATTGATTTCTCTGCCATGTATATGAAAAACGTAACGTGTTTTCAAAATATAAAAAAAGTGGTAAATGTTGAAAAAAAAAGGCGGTAGTCATCATTATGGACCTTTGCTTGCTTTTCGAGGTGAGGTAAGAATGCGAGGAGAGCAGAGGACAATGCTGTGTTATGGGGGACTGCCCATGATTCCGAAATCCCCAAATGTCCGAAAAAAGTCCCATTGGTCCGAAAGCCCATTTGTCCCACAGCCTGAAAACAAATGCTCACTGCTCCGAGAATGCACACTCTCCCTTCAACAAACAGAAATACATGGCTAATTATTATATAACACGGCTTTATGTCTTTACCTTCACTATTGTTTTTCATACCGTGGTGAAGGTATGACCTGCCTTTCTCTTCCTCCAATCGGCCAGTCGCCATTTGCCTTTGTTGGTTGGGTTGGTCAAGTTATGGCATGACGTGAAATTGGTTAGGGTAAGAATATCAGGGAAAGCCAATCAGAGGCAGCGAAAGGCGGGTCGAGAAGGTCCGATGATGTCATTCTGTATAATAGTTAGCCATGTGCTTCGGCTTGGTGCATGGAGAGTTTGTATTTTTGGAGCAATGGTACATATTTCGGACTATTGGGGTTTCGGAATAACTGGCTGTGGGAACTCCGGCGTGGCACTGTTTTATGCAGCTGCTTGTATTTCAGTTGTGGTCAGTAGCTTAGCTCGCTCACTGACTCATGGCCACTCGCTGGTTTGGAAAAGTTGCACGTGAAATGCATTTCCGCTTACGTAGATGTTGTATATGGATTTGTAAACGCAAAAGCATTTACACTTGCGTTCAATGTGGTCGCAAAGGGACCCAGACCACCGCTGGAGGTGGTCTGGCCGATCAGATCACAATCAGTCTTCAATGCTTTTTGGGTTTCATTTCACATTTGTTACTTTTAAGGTCAAATAATATAAAAGCCAATCAATAAACTGCCACATTAGAGTTAAGACAATTAGAAATACATTGTCAATTATAACCTTATCCGAAAAATTGTACAATGCGTGTCGAACTAAAAAAATAAATTAAAACAACTGTCAAAAACTAAGATTTCAAGTTGAATCCAGCTATTATTTGTTTTAGTGTGCCATGCTTGTGTAAATGTTGAAGGGAGGGATTTTTCATCTCACAAGTCGATCATTTTAAAAGATACTTCAGAATCTAAATCCTCATTCTGCAACACACGGGCACAGCTGTTGACACCATCAGTCCAAACACACCAACACTGCCCTACAACAGCAATTCCAATTCTATGAAGACAGTAAAAATAATCCTGATATGTAAGCAAGTTCCTTAAATTTACATCAGTCCCTGTTGCTATGAGGTAACCATGGCAACACTGACAATACTCTGCCGCTGCTATTCACGGCTAATAGAGTCACAGCACTCAGCTCATCACTAACCTGCATCTGAATGATGATCGCTGCATCCGTAATCACTGCTGGATTTGAGGAACAGTACAATGACATATTTAGGAAGCTAACAGTTGAGAACTTTAAGTTTGGTTAAAAAGGTTTGAATCAATTATGCGGTGTCCTAAATAATGTACTTAACTAATTAATTTTCTCTATTTAGCTGGTTGATCTGGACTTACGTTTGAGTTTGATGCATGACAACAAGCATTGTGTCAAGTGTGTTTCTGATGCTAATGATAGTCTACTTTAAGACAATACCAATTTGCAGATTGTGTCAGAGGAATAACTGCATGTAGCTGTGTTAATAGAACCTCAAAATATTGATGCATCCTCATTCTGCTACGCCCACACAGCAATCACTGCATGTTTTAGAGCTAATATACTGTACAGGCCGGTGTCTATCAATATATCACAGCAGCAGTTGGTTGTTATTCCTCAATTAACAGATCAAAGTTCCCAAGCAGGCAGCAGGTTTGTCACATCCATACATAACATGAAGGTAATCGCCTCTCCAGTCTGTGGTGTACCACTAAATGAGTCTGTCCTCCATCGTCCATCAGTGATCTTCTTTCAAATGATCTAATGCAGTGAATAAAGCATCTGAATGGCAGCACACTGACTGGCAGAGAATCAGGGTTTATGCATGAGGATTCACCGTTCCCCTTTCTCCCCTTTCTCCCAGCACTGAACGCTTAAGAAACACTCCAGACACGCTGCAATTTCATTAAAGTCTTGACGTATACCACCAACCGCACCTTAAAAGAACATTTTTTGTTAACGCGCTTATTGACTTCTTGCCGATGGTGAGATGAGAAGATGTAAACCACTATGTCTGTGAGTTAGAACACAATTAGCTTAGCATAATGATGGGAAGTAGAGGGGAACAGTTAGGTCTGTTCGTCAATCACCATTTGTATTCTTTATTCTACGCAGTCTAGGGCTGCAAATATCCAGTTTTCATTGTCAATCTGCTGATAATGCATTCTTTGTTGTTGTAAATTTTACTTAAAAGAAGTTGTACTTGGCAATAAGCCATTTCTGATTCTGATATGACTGAAAACCAGCAAATCCTCACATAACTTGATCAACACATCAATAACCAATCATCCCTTAGAGAAACTAACAAATTACATTCAAGTAGTATATCTGCATTTATAAAAAGGCTGTTTTTTTGGGAGAGATTTTTCAAAATGTACTCACTCGGCTCACTGAGTATGTCAGGGTGAACATGGTTCCCCACCCTCTTATGTTTAACTTTATCAGGGTTTTTTCCCAAAATGTGTATTGTTCATTCTTCTAAAATACTGGATGACCTACTTCATTGGCCCCTTCTGTCTCCAGCCATCTCATCGTTATGCCACAACACTGGTAAGAAGAAGGGCAGTATACTATGTGTGTGGGTAAGCAGAGGTCTGAAGGTACTATAAGGTCAGGGGTGCAATAAATGCAAATCTGAAATAGCATCTACGCACACCCACGGGGAGTTCATGCCGAGTTTAAACAGCTCACTGTGTTCCTTTAACACTTTCTTTTGTAAATCCTGGTGCGCTCTTTGGTTTCCGCTGAATCATCGGATCTCCCCGTGACTACAGGGCAGTCATCAACCCCATGAAGCCACCACCCACTCATGCTAGGTGGAGATACAAAACAAACTCTGCACAGCAAAAGCACTGAGTGATCGACTGCTGCTGATTCTGAGGGGCCGATATACCAGACAGAACGGATGAAATCTCTGTAGAAATCTGTAGACTTTTGATATTGGAAGTGTTCTGTTTTCTGTTTGTAGACCGAGTAGCATTGATCAATCACGTTATAGCAGGCTTTGGTTGAATGCAGGTAAACAGTCCGTGTGGAGAGAAAGAAAGGCGGGACACATTGGCAGACATGTAATCTTGGAGCCCACCGGCTATCGTCTGATGATGATTTAGCTTTTTAATGGTTTTAAATTAGCTGGTAAACTGGTTACTTGTGAAATAATCTGGTCGTACACGTCTTCTACGATTTTAGATCACATGTTCCATGTTTTTAGGGCAAATAATATAAGAGCCAATCAGTCAACTGCCACATTAGAGTGTAGAAAATCTGAAATGCTTGTTTAATTATAACCTTATCTGAAAAATGTTTCAATGCGTTGTCAGTCTAACGTTTATATTTCCTGACCAGAGACCACCAACACACATGGCAATCAGTGTGTATACGAGCTAAATAGATAACCTAAATAAGAGGCTTTACAGCTCTCTAAACCCCTGGATGGAAACGTGCCTAACTGGCATTTCCTTTTTGGGACATTTCAAAAGTTTGCTTACGATTGCAATTGAATGAAAACTCAACTATTGAGACATCGGTCTGCGTGAGGGGCCTTCATGTGCACGGAGGTCGAGTTTGAAGTGATGCTGTTGATGCTTCGCTGTTGATAATGGAGCAATGGGGTCAGATGGAGTGGAAGCCGTTGTCAGGGCGTTGATTTAAAACTCTCCATGTACGAGTTTGCTACAATGGGGGGAGTGGTAACCCTATGGCCTAACCCTAACCCTATAACCCTAACCCTATGGCTATGTAAGGTAACGGTAAGTTTGTCCTGTCACTCATTTCGCTCCCTGTCCTCCCCTGCCTGCTCCTGTCACTCTGTGTTCATGGAGCATGTATGTCTTATGGGAATAACTGTCAGAAGGACTAAACAGTCAAAAGTGATGACTTTTGAAGCATCGAGAAATGTCTACATCCCTCAAGATGTCGTGACTGAAGTTCTCTGTTGACAGAAGTGCTGCAAATAACCATTTTCATTATCCAGTAATGTCTTGATTATTTTGTTGATTCATTTTTACAAAGACGAGTCTATAAAATGACAGAAAAGGGAAGAATTCTGAGTGAAATCTACTAAATCCTCACATTTCACAAGATGGATCAAGCCAATGTTTCAAGTCTACTTGACATTGGTCACAAATCAGCTTTCCTACTTAAAACACTCTGCCCCCTACACTTTACCATTTTCCTCGATCACCCCATCTACCTTCATTCATCCTTGCTCTCCATCTCCTAGTTCTCTATCTTCTTGTCCTCTCCTACAGTCCACCTAGGCGGCATCAAACCCTCCCAGGTGCAGGCGTCTTATTAGACCCTTATAGTGCTTGACTCTAATAAATCATTCACAGGCCCCGTGGCTACACTAGCCCACACCTGCACCTGAATAACAATATGAGCACAGAGCAAAGAGCGATCTCATCCTTTGGCCAACTCTCAGTAGAGAGTTATTGTTTGCTCGCTGTGTGCGATGAAATCTAAGGAGAATAAAAGGGTTGAATGCATTTTAAATTGCAACTGGTTTACCGTGTGCCAAATGAGTCACTGGGATTAACTAAATTATTGTGGTTATCCATCGTTTTCAAAAAACAGTCTGAAATCCTATCTGGACAGGAAGAGCATTCTAAATTTGAAGTGTGGGTGTAAAAATATGAATTGCTCCTTGGTAACTAGACTCATACTTTTGGATGGCACCTAAAGGATGCATCATATTCCTCAGCTCACAAGTTTTTAATTGGGTTATAGGAGGACAGCCCATTACTTCATATCTTAGACCACAGGTTTTCAATGTCTGACACTGTCGTTCCACCATCAGGCAATTTATTCATTCCCATGATGCTTAGGGAGCTATAAAGGAAGCATAATGTTGCCACAGAGCTGTGGGCTACAAAAAGCATACCGAATTCCAATGGATGCTCAGGCAACCATCACTGAATTGAACTGAAACTGTCTTTTAATTTGCAATAGACATTGGAGGTACCCTCAGAAATTGTCACACTGATTAACTTATAAAGGTGTGTGTATATGTGTGTCTGTGTGTACACATGTGACTCAGAGAAAGAGTACTATGTTTGATGCATATGGCAGGTTAAGGCCTGGAGAGAGAATCCAGTCAGCTAAACACATGCGGTAACTGCTGTTACTGCCAGTGTACGGCGATAGTTGTAGGCAATTTGTACAATAGCATGTGCAATTTGGTTGTAACTCATGGCTATCAAATTGTTGTGGCAACTACAGCTTGTTCTAACATATGGATGTTTGGAGCCTTCATTCATTTACATTGTACATTACGTTACCTCACAGCTGGAAGGTGCAGGTTTTGAATCAACCATTCTTTCTGTGTGGCCTTTGCATCTTCTCCCCTCTGTCGGTGCAAGTTCCCTCTTGTTGAATCACTTCTAACATGGTTCCGTTTGTAATACAAACAGTGGTGACCGCAGAGACGGACATCATTCATACTGTGCGGTCGGCATGTAATGTGTCTGCGGTCATATAAATAAACCCTCTTGGACATGGGCAGATGACATCATTTCAGATATACGCACATTAATGTCTTTGCAGACATAGAAAGTATGATTAGAGCTTTAGCCCTGTAGTGGATTGGGGACTTGTCGAGGCTGTCACTCTCAACCCCCGACCAGTGGGACTCCACAGACTCCAGCCCCCCCATCACCCTGCAGGATGCATAATGATTCATCATTAAATGTTACCGCCCGCGACTTAGGAAGCTAGGCTGTTGGAACTGGCAGTTGGATAACATTGACCATTAACATTTCTCTGGTTGGAGTTATGCAGCGTTCCGTGCAGCGGTTATATTACAATTTGATACCCGGCTTGGATGCAGCTGAGATGTGCAGCTTGTATCCATGCAGATCTCAGATACGGCTGGTCAAAGAGAAGTGATGCTACCTCGGGTCGGACTCATTCGTCCCTGTAAACAGCCCCAAGTATTTTAAAATCCATCTTAGTGTACGCAAAGGTTAGGTGAACTTAATCAAATCGTGTTAATGAGACATATTTCTCAGTTCTGCGCACACTATTTACTCATTCCTACAAAATAAATAGTATAGGCCTACAGTGATATGCCAAATCTTCTTTCATTACACACCACACCGACTCAAACTGATTATAGAGTTGACGATACAGGAATTGCTGCTTTTCATATGCTAAACCTCTGAATACATTTGGAAAAAACAGGTATTATCCAGATGGAAAAAATCCCCAGAGGACCCACAAGTGTTCCAAAAACAGCAGGTATTTGGGGCTGTAATTAATACTTGGGGCAAGAAGGCCAAAAAACACACACACATGCACGCGTGTGTGTGCTCTGGATAGATTTGAAATCATTGAATATGCAATATGAAAATCATCCTACCAACCATACAGACTAAGGCTTGGAATGAGAACTCTGAGGTGTTCTCACCAAAGATGGGGCACAATAGCATTGATTTTAGGGGCTAACAGATTGGCTCAATGAAAACAGCCAACCTCCCATCAAAAATATATCTATTCAGTGCCTTAATAGGGTATAGACCTGCTTTGGACAAGGTGTGAAATCTGCCCGTACTTCTACACAATATTTGTCTTTATAGATTTATGCAAGTCCAACAGAAGTCACAAAATGAATCCCTCACGTCGAAGTGATTTGATTTGAACCCCTTGTTCACAGATGTAGACTCAGAGTAGAACGTTTTCTCTTGTCTCCCACAAGTCTGAAGCTTACTGATGAGTTTGTGTTCAGCATAGCCTGTAAATAAAGATGGACATTAAAGCTTTCCAATAGAGCAGCCAAAACATCTTGATCGCCCCCTGGTGGCTGGTAGAAGTATAGGTCATAAACCTCATCCCTTCTATGTTAGTAGATGGGGCATGGGACAAATTTAAAAAATGTAAAATACACATCAAATAAACTTTACCCCAAGACGTTTTTGTGATTTGAAAGTAGTTCTTATCACGCCGATGTATGGTCAAGTTTTCATTTATCTAATTAGTTATTTGATGCTCTAAAAACGGGATGTGACGTCATGATTAACAGCTGCTCTAAGTGTGTTCATGTACGCAGTGTAGGAACATCAAGTTTCCATTACCTTCATACATACAAACTAACTGTATATAAAAGGTCTTTATAAATACAATCTATGGGTCATACAGTCACTGGCTTGTGTCGCTAGCTACATTTCCACTGACTTAATAAGGTTAGCCAGCACTGTAGGACCATCGTGTGTGTTGTGTGGTGCTAACGCAGCAGCTAGCTGGCTCTCAGGCTAACACACTTTTGAGTCTGGAGTCACCGCGCGTGGTGCAAAGCTATTTGGAGGTTGCATTCACAATGCATGGCATCCTGCCATGACTGAAGATTTTGAGTCTATACGTGTGAAAGAGGGCTGAGGACCAAACCTTCTAAACAGACTGACGTTAGCATTGCGGTCAAGTTTTGTTCAATGAGCTGAGCTAGCCTGAGCAGCTAATAAGCTATCTAGTCTGCAAGATAATTTGAGCTGCATTTGAATTTCAGTTGGACTACACATACTCTGTATTTATCCTTTATAAAGGCAATGCCAAAGCAGGGGGGTTAGCATGTTACCATTAACTGCTGAGAGTTTATCACCTACATGAATTATTGTAATGGAGTTTCTGTCTTTGTCCGAGCGGTTTTCTTGCAGAGGCCACTGCTGCATTATAAATGTCTTGTTAGCACTGTGTTCTCTACAAGTGAGTGGCCGAGCTGTGTCAACCTGATGTACCGACTTGGCGGTGCAAGCATCTAATAATCAATATGGACTCTGTACTTTGTGTTTTAATTTGTTTGGTTGTTTTATTTTTTTCTCTCTGAAGGCTGGATTGATTAACAGTCTGTGCTCGTTGGCAGAGCATTATTACAGTAACTGAACAAACTTAGGTTATGTTTGATCTGATACTTAGATAGAATTTGAAGATGCCAATCCTCAAGTCCTGCTATGCAAAATACCAGTAGAGAAGCTGTCATCCTGGTCTGGTTTTCTGGACCTTTATGCCGATTCCCACCACAGACCAGTTGGCCTTTCAGCACTGAAGTCTTGGATTGTTGGTCCAATTGACAACGGAAACCCTTCTCACACACAGAGGAAGAGAGTGCGGTGCACTATTTGCCGTTTGCTGTCCATATTTCTATATATTAAAAAGTGGTTGCCTCTGAACCAAAGGCCAAGACTTGGTTGCCAATTGCAACCATGATACCCTTACTGTCGAGCCATGTTACCACCCACACACACACACACTAAATGCAGAGGAACAAATGGCAAACAGGACCAGCACAAAGGCACTGAACCATTACAGCCGGTCATGGTGAGTTCAAGCATCCTTTCATAACATCCTATTTCTGGTGGATTCCTCAAGTCAATTGATGGCGACGGAAAGGATGAAATGCGGTACCAAGCCAGTAACTACGTAGCTACGCTGGCAACGTGGCTTTCGAATGTGGAAGCAGGAGAAATGGAGGTCCAACATTATGCCCTTTCAACAATGGCGCTGACAAGTCACAGTGTAGAAATACACACCACATGAACTCGCTGTGACGGAGGATGCTGGTAGACATTGCAATGTTCCGTTCGCAGTCATGGTTTCTGTCCACAGACTGTGGTTCTCCTCCATGTTGTCCTCAGGACGGATTCTGCTCAGCACTTCCGTCAGTCTGGATTTCACATCGTCGGGGTTTGTAAAAAGTGACGCAAAAGACAACTTGAAATCAGATTAGAGTGGCCAGATTAAAATGGACAACACGGATTTGGGCTGGCAGTCTGAGCAAGGCCAGAGACTCCATCTTTGGAATAGTTTTTAGTTGATAGTTTTTCTTCCATTATTATTATTATTATTATTATGTTATTCATCAAAGAATGGGAAGCCATTCATGCAGCACATATATCTGCTCTTAACTTCTGAATGATCAAAATACCAACCTTTGAGAATCATTAACATTTCATTTCTGGAATCTTCAGAAGTACGAGCTAAACGTGTCTGTGGTAGAACTCATAAATATGCTGAGAGCATTAGCCTCATTTGTTTGTATTGCTGTGGATGTCCATGATCGTTCATGGTGTCCATGACGGTTGATCAGGCACAGGCAATGATACAAAGCTCAGTTTCTAACAAAATACTTTTGCCTGTATTTGAAAGGCTTTCACATTCAGAAGCCAAGAGCCCTTCTGGCTGCTTCTATATACGCATTTTCACATGCACAGTCCGACATGTGCACACACACCAGTTTGCTTGCTGGGGGCAAGGACACACACACACACACACACTAAATTATTATTAAGTCTACCCAAATGCCATTATGTTCTGATGCATTACCAGCACTAGAAACCCTGAAACAAGAAAGGCTGCCTGAACGAATACGCTTCTATTTTGGCCTCTCACAGAATCAAAGTAGATACAAAACATGTCTGTTTTACATAGCATGGCCAAGAGTACACGGACAGTCACACAAGGTATAAGTGGATACCTGAACATTCCAGACATGAAGTACATCACAAAGGGGTTGGATATGGTTGTGGTCAGGTCACTGTGCAGGCCAGTCAATTTCTTTCACAACAAAGTGGGTAAAACATTTCTTCAAGCACACTTTCATCCAAAATGTCATTTAGATTTTGCCATTTCAGATTCAGATTCAGCTCTAACTGTTCATCTTAAATGTTGATGTCTGAGGAGGTGAAACATTAAGTCAATGTGGATTTTCCAAGGATTTTTTCTTGGCCTCAATGTCTTTGGGTTTTTGACGGTTGGTCAGAAAAAAAGAAGACATAAATATGTTACTTTGGGCTCTGGGACATAGTGAGACATTAACACATGTCTAATTAGCGTTTTTCATAATCAGCAGATTTGAAAAGTCCTTTAACAGCTTTCCCAGGAATTACAATGTTGTACAAAGCTGGCAACACTTTTTTCAGGCCGGCTGTCTGAGGAGGAATAAAACGTAACGCGCCGCTACCCTCTGCTGGCAGAGCTCCGGCCTTCACCACCAGAATACATCAAACAGAAGCATATTTATGTCCTCGCTGCTTTCTAAGACTCCAGCGTGACTAACAAAACCTAAAAAAAAGAGTAAATGATGAGTACCGTAACAGCTTCATTGTCTCATTCTCCTCCTGCTGTAATGCTCTCCATCTAGCTCCATTGTTCTTTTTCAATGTCTTAATTCCCCCACTGTCTCCACCGGCCTGCCTGCTCCTTAATCTGGATAGCGGATTGTCCCTTCCACATTTTGTTCCTGTTTCACTATGTATGCATCCATCCTCTCTCAGGTAAATCCTCTCCCTCTGAGATTGAAACCAGGAAGGTTTTTGGTTCCGTTATTTTGTGCTGATTCCCAATAAAACCATCAGTCAGTGTTCAATCAAAAACACGTTTACAGAGAAATAGCACAACTTGCTCTCAGAGTTTGACAAACTTCTGCTCAAAGTCCACTTTGCAGCTATTCTGGGGCTTTTCACTGCATCTCATGGTCTTCATCAGCAGATGGCGTTGGCTCAGCTGTCATCACATGACCATATTAACGGGTGGTCTTTCATGCCTCTGTTCAAACATGATCTTTGGTGCTGGATGTGAACTCCATGAGAACAAACTCACTAAACTGATCTCCATGACAGCAGAGCAAACCTCCCCAGCTGATGATGACCATGAGATGTGGTGGAAAGCTAGGATGTGGACTTTGAGTTCAAATCTTGAATAAACAAAAAAAATATAATGACAATCACAAATTACATACGAGTATATTAAATTACTGAACACTATAGGGATAGTATATTAGGATTGGGTGGGTGTATGAAAAGAGAGGGAGCGGTGAACAGGGGGAAGTGATTGCCCACGTGAAAGGACAACAACTCTGAACTCGAACATATCCAACCTTCCACTAGGAAATGTACAATGGAGCGCCACTGAAAGTCAGAGGTTCAACTTGTAAATTTGGGGCAAATTGACCGACCGTGACATTACATTACAGTCATTTAGCAGACGCTTTTATCCAAAGGGACTTACAATAAGTGTATTCAACATAGGTATTCAAGAGAACTACTAGTCACCAGAAGGCATAAGTGCATCTCCTTTTTTAAACAAGCATCTAAGGCCATTGGTAGGCCTGACAGAGGCATTCGCAAGTGACCATACTTTCTTGCAACATTGGTTGCAAGAAAGCCAAGATGGCGACGGCAGTAATCCAAGATGGCGACGGTCAAATCGCAGATCGAGGCTTCACAGCAGTCCACAAACCAATGAGTGACATACCGACAACTACTTCAACTTTTAACATACAGTCTATGTTCTGAATGTATATTGATTCATGTGTCGTTTCTCCTCCTCTGTTCCGTTTATATATGCAAGGAGGCTGCAACCGCTGAGAGGTCACTTGTGTGTGCACTTTGTCATGGTCAGCCACCTGTTTTTTGGTTTACGTTTGGCGTCGTGCACCTGAAACGTTTGGAGGTCCAAAGTTGGAAATTTCAACTGGGAAATTCCGAGGTCCGACTTTGAGTGAAACACAGCATTACTCATCACTGTCAACTTAGACGCTGTGTACCACACAGTCTTCTAGCACCTCCAACACTCCATGCTGATGTGTCACCTTTCTTCCCACATTCATAAGAAACCATTCCATTGATGTGTGAAGACTGATGATGGGCTTCTATAATTAGGAATTGGCTCCAGATGGAGCCCATCCTAACAGCTCATGTGTGCCAAATCAATAGACTCTTGGCTTCATTAAGCCTTGTCTACCCTGAATCATTTCCCTTTAAGTTTTAGAGCAGAGTTTTACAGTGCGATTCCATCTATAAACCGTTTTCTCTGGTCTCCATCGCCAGCTCACCTGCTCGTAGCAATCCACGTTCTTCTCAGCGGTGGATAGAAAGGCTGATTTGAGGTCAGATCTCATGCCGTTCTGCCAGCGGGACCAGTCTCCCTTCAAGGCGTTGTTGGACAGCTCCACGCGGTCCGCCAGTCCATCCACCTCATCCTGCAGCTGTGAAAAACATGAACCAAAAAACTGAACACTTTAAAGAACAAACGTCACAGTCTAACAAATGCATTATCTGTTTAGTAAAAATAATGTTACCAGAATAAACATAGTATATTGTCGGTTATTCAGAAATGGGAAAGCAATTGATTGTTCTGCTGGTCAAACTTCCGTCTGTTAGCTATTGAGTCCAAGTTTAAGGGGTTGTATAGAAGTCTATGAGACAATGACTCTACTTCTCTCTTGATTTATTACCTCAGTAAACATTGTAAACATGAGTTTATGGTCTCAATCTCTAGTTTCAAATACAGCATGATGTTCATTTAGTACATTATGGTCCATTTAGAGTCAAACAGACCATAAAGCAGGGTAGGCTTTAGGGTGGGCCTACTGTGATTGACAGGTCGCTGCCGCTACCAGAGCATTATTTGGCGCCTCTACGTCACTCCTCCGTGTTCAAAATATGGTAACTTACTTTCATTGGTTGCCAAAAAAACAACATGGCCACAGCCGTATTCCAAGATGGCGTCGGCTAAATTGCCAAACTCGAGGCTTCTAAACGGCAGTCCACAAACCAATGAATGACGTTAAGACAGTGGTGGGCCGTCAGGGCCTGCAAAGCCTTCTCTGCTGGCCTAAAGAGAATCAAAAAGTTATATCTATTTTATAATTTAATAATTGTTCTTAAATACACTACATGTATTATAATTTATAAAAATATTTCCCCCATTATCTTATTTTCTCATTTCACAGCTCCCGTCTTCCTCAGTTGCTCTGCTTCCAGTGCAGCTTATTTTAAGTAGAGCTTTTATCCAATCAGATCTCACCTCTGTGTCTCTAGGTAAGAACAGATGCAGAGGCCTGCAGACTCACAAGTGCATCCATGTGCAGTTTAAGTGAATGGGGACGATATTGTTGATTGTCATAGTGTTCAACCAATCAGATCTTTAGTTTGACATGTTGGGCGTATTCTTTGACGTGTCAGCACCTGCTAGCCGGCCTATAGCTACGTCAGCATTACCTGCAGCTCAGTGTCCATGTGCAGCTCTGCCGCGAGGTGCAGAGTGCGCTCCGATTGGTCAGTGGGCGAGCACGTGACTATCGTGATATGAAACTTAACAGCAGAGGCTTAGTCGGGTAGTGAATCACATCACGTGATGCAGCTCAGCCAATCAAATATGGGCATTCTGACTGAGTGAGATGTACAACACCATGACACAGGGGACTGAGACGAGGAAAGACTTTGCAGAGCAGTACGCTCAATGTTCAAGTTGTGAAAGTAAAATCTTAAGACAATCTCTGTAGGTCGCGGCTTGTCATTAAGGAATGATGGTGGGTCCCACAGCGAGACCAGTTGAGAACCACTGTCCAACATGAGCGCAGAAAACATTATAATTTCCTGAGTTTAAGCTTTTTCATTTTCCAAATGCTCTAGCATTGATCAAACATATTGTAAGCCTCGTACCGAACAGTTTAATACGAAGACGTATATAGTTACAGCCTTAAAAACGAATGATAGCGGTGGGGCCATCATGTGGTTATAGGTGGTATTTCAGCTGCAGGACAGCAGTGAAGGCCCAGGTATAAAATGCACGGCCCGCCACTGCGTTACGATAACTACGTCCACTTCTTATGTACAGTCTATGGCTGCAAGTCATTACCCTTTCCTATCCGTCCCCACTATCAGCTTTCCGATAAGGCAAAAAAAAGACAAGTAAAGACTAAATGCAAACTTCACACACACTTCACTAAACTATTTAATTTCAATTAAAATCTTTACACACTTTACAGTCCCATTATGCCCTTCAAGTGAGAATATTTAGTATTGTTTCCTCTGTCAATCTGTATTTTGGGTTCTATTAATTTATTTATGACTTTACATTAAGCCTTTAAGAATATTGCCGAGTTGGCCTCTTGCTCTGATAGGCGTACCAAATCTGACAAATACACCCGGACAACAAAGTGAGAGCGAATGTTCAATATTTAATGTGTACGTGGCATTTAGAACCGAAGATAATTTGTTAAGCCTGTCCTAGATGGGCCTCGACACACATACACAGAACTCACACAAAACATTACGAAGTACACGCAATATAATAAAAAAATACTGTAAAATATAAATAAAAAGTACCGGATCAATCATGACTACATGAGTAATCCTTTCTTTAAGCTGCAATAGTCAATATATTTAGAATTTTTTTTTTTTCAAATGACCATGTGGTCTATGAAAGTCTTCACATTTGTCATTACTGCTAGAAAAAAGAGTAAATATTGGCCTTGCACACAAATACGATTCAACATGATTGCTTTTGTTGCTCTGGGTCTGCTGGATGTAGAAATAAGCAACTGTTTGCTGCAAACACGTTCAGGTATTAACCTCCAGGTCTGAAATGTGAAGCCAATGCTAAAGTGCCTTAAACCTGCATTCTCTCTAATGACCACCAGGGTCGACTCCTCTGGTTGTATAGAAGTCTATAAGAAAATGACTCTACTTCTCTCTTGATTTATTACCTCAGTAAACATTGTAAACATGGGTTTATGGTCTCAGTCGCTAGTTTCAAGTCTTCTTCAATACGCATGATGTTCATTTAGTAAATTATGGTCCATTTAGAGTCAAACAGACCATAAAGCAGAGTATGCTTTCGGGCGGGGCTACACTGTGATTGACAGGTTGCTACTCCGGCTTTGCTACCACAGCTTTGTTCAGAGTTCCGTTGTCTAGTCAGCTGTTCATTTTTTCTAGTCAGTCTTTCTTGCTTTAAGCATGTTTTCATTGGCAAAAATTAGCATTCCAAATACTATCACAGTTAACGTGACCTACGGGTGCAGCTTGCTAACTGAGCAAACTAGCGCAGCTTAGCGGGCCTCACTCCTCCCCAGCTCCACCCTCTCATCACAATATGGCCACTTCTGGCTCCAAAAAACCAAGATGGCGACAGCCAAAATGCTGAACTCAAGGCACACAAACAGTCCACAAACCAATGGGTGACGTGACGGTGACCACGTGCACTTCTTACATACGGTCGATGTAGTCTTAGTCTAGTTTACAGTCCGTCAACATTGTAAGGCTTTAATATGTCAATGATGTGTATACAGCTTGTCCTGCTGTGACTAGTTATACAATAACGTTAACGTGAAATGAATGTGGAATGCATACAACAATTTGCAGCATGGAACAATAAGCATTCTCTGATGAGTCTAAATGTATGAAAATGTACTTTGGCAATCTTGCTAACATTTGAATAAAAGAGTCTTTTTCCTTTAGTGTAGTTTTCCTCCTCTATGCATAAAGTTCGTACACTGCAGTCGAATAAGATGGACTTTGTGTTTTATTGTAATGGCTCATAGGTTTGTGGCCTACAGACCATTAGAGCAGAATAAGATAACCAATGGAGAATTACTGGAGACGCCGAACAAACACCCACTTTATCAAGCTGCCTTGGTTCCAGTGCCGAGTTAGCCTCACAGTAAACCAGAGTTATTAGTAGTTATTTGGTAATAACTATTAGATGTATGTCAGCATCAATAAATGAACAGTATGTACCCGAGACTGTATGAAGACCCTAAAGTATACATCCTATTAGCTCTCCTCAGGATGTTATCATGCAGCAGCATTCACAGAGCCTCAGCAGGGATTAGCAGTCTGACATTTAGACTGACAATAGCATTTACTCAAGTTCAATAAACAATGCATGCTGAACATGGGCGAGCGCACACACACACACACTCGTGTAAACTGTGGAGACCTCAGTGGCCTGCTTGTTACTGCAGTGATATCGATCCATCTATCGATCTCTGAAGAGATGGCAACTGTCTGTGTGTGTGTGTGTTTTCCAGTAGTAACATGAGAGCCAGGGAGAGTTTCAGCTCTGAAGCAGTGCTTACAGTGTAGTGACTGTATAATCTGACAGTACAGTAGAAATGCCTTCAGGTTACACTGAGGGGCCAATTCACAAAAGGATTGGGTGGCCTTTGCAGACGCTGAACCTGCACGCATACGACGAAAAGAAACAATGTTAAATAATGTGTTCCTGTCCTATTTGCACGTATTTAAATCCAGTAATATGCACATTATGCGCATAATCTGCCTCTTTCTATGCAAATGAGCCTTATTGCAAATAAAAGTTCATGAGGGATTTGATTGGCTGTGTCGGAATAAGGTCTCCCTCTACACAAGTCCACTTCACTTATTGTCTCCTGTTTCTAAACAAACACAAAGGAGTTTTCTTTTTTGGCCTATATGAACATAAAGTAGTCAATTTACCAAGTTGATTTACTCAGCTGGGTCACAGTTACACCTGCAGACAAAGGACCGTATTTGACTTTTGCCTTCTTACAGACACATCGGTGTCTTTAGGGAAGACCCTGCAGGTGTATAGAGCAATGGCTGTCACCAGATAGATACCACCATGAAACTTCTGAAAGTTATGTTTAAATATGCAAATGACTCATTATCTAATGGTGACTTTTGTGAATTTAGGAGAAACCTACAGATACAAATCCAAGAAGTAGTAAAATAAACAAAATTGTGGTTATTTTCTTATGTTATGGAAGCTAAATAGACCAAAATCTCAAAACTGAAAAACTATAATAGTAAGTTAATATGTAATAAGTAAAAGCCCGGCACTCTGAACCACACGACACAAGTGTGAATATTATTCATTTATCATCATTATTCACATTTTTAGTACTATTACTGCTTTTATTATTTATTTATTACATATTTTTTATCATTCCATTATATCCACTGCTGCTGTTATTGTAAACATTTGTATATAGTTACTTCTGCTATTATTAGTGCCACTACTATTGTTACTACTCTCATATGTATCAGTTATCTCATATGGAATAACTATGTTGTTCATTCTGTACACATGGCATCTATCACACTTGTGTCCATCCTGATAGAGGGATGCTCCTCTGTTGCTCTACCTGAGGTTTCCTCTTTTCTTTACCCCGGGTTTTTGAGGGGGAAACTTTTTCCTGCTCTGATGTGAGGGTTCTGGGACAGAGGATGCCGCATGTGTACTGATTGTAAAGCCCTCTGAGACAAATTTGTGTTTTTTTTTGGCTTTACAGATCAGATCTAATCTAATCTAATCAAATTCATATTTTATTTTAATCTAGATTTTATTTTAATCTAATCTAATCTAATTTAATTTTAATCTAATCTAATCTAATCTAAATTTTAATCTAATCTAATTTTTATTTTAATCTAATCTAAATTAATTAATCTAAACTAGTAAAGGTAACTGAATGTGCCTTGGTGAAACATACCTGGTTCCTCAGAGTGTGCTGTTACTTCAGAGCAACACTGCCCCCTCCTGGCTGTGTTGTGTCATAGACTCAGTCCGTCTTTGGTAGATTCACAGAAAAGGCTCCCTATTTTATTTATAATAAAAAGGTCAAGATAATGTTTACAGGAGGCAGGAATTCAGTTCTGTGCTGTTGGGAGTTGAGAAGGATCCTACTGGTCAGAAGACTACAGTCTGTAGAGCAGATCTGACAGCAGTGTTAAAGACGCACATCACCCCACACAGTGATAATAATCAACAGGCGTCACATGACAGCTCAGTCATAGAATATGCCTCCCAGTTATGACTGAATAGATGCCACAAACCGGTTCTCTGTGCTGATAACGCTGCAGCCACGCTGCTTTTATGGACCACTTCTAAATATACGATCCGCTCAGTTATTTGTGGGTCACGTGAGAAAACATATGATCCGTATCACATGCGAGGGACAGAAGAGCAAGAATCGATGCTCTTTACTCTTGTACTTCAGGACAAGGAGCACCGACCCTAACCCAACACACAGGAATACACTTTCAATCAAACAGACTTGTAAATTATTACATATTTTTTCTCTGTCTTATGTCCTGTACGACATACTTTGACCTGAAGGCAACAATAAATTAGGGTACAAGTTATGTATTAGTGTAGGTGTATTTTAGCATTGTAGCATGAATCAATGCACATTGTAAAGAATACAAACATTAAAGTAAATTAGACAGGGCCATTGAAAAGGTTGCTGATCCTGGTCTGACTTCATCTAACAGGTATATTATTGATGTGCTCGTGAACTAAAAACAATCAAATGACACACGGCGGGCTGCTAGACCGCTGCAGCTGCAGGGGCTAAATGCTGGCGGTGCTAGTGTCAACAGTCACAAAAGGGGTAAATGTCCATACACATGCTTCATATTCATATAAGAAAGATGCTTTTTATGACTTCAAATAATGCCTAATGATCAACATGTATAGATTTCTTGCGACCCTTCTTCAGATTTGTCCAAACTTTACAACAAATAAAGGCTAGAAAACGTTTAAGACATTTGTTTTGGTCCAATGTCCAATATATGAGCATGTTTAGAGCGTGTTCACATGCAGGCACATGTTAAAACGTATTTTCTTCTTTTCATAATGCATGTCGTCCAACATCTATGGTATCAGTGCCACTCTCCCTGATGGAAGTGATCCCGTCGATACAGCAGCAGTAATACGGCCTGCAGAGAACACATGTATCCACCACAAAGAAGACTCAACCCAGTCCCATTAAACTGCACCCCGAGCCCCGTTAATGAGAAATACCGTTTCTATCCGGTATCACAGGTGGCCTTCCGGATTCCTTTCAAATCAACATTTTCCCCACCTAACTAATACGTTAAATAAATGAAATGGAGGCCGAGCGAGAGCCGCTTTGTGTTTCCTGGCTCTCGTTCGGCGTGTGACCACGTCGTCTCTCTGACAAAAAAAGCGGTAACAAAGGCATCTCTTTGACATTTCCCTTCTCATTAGTGCAGATGTGTTAAAGGCAGACTGATACGCATAACAGCTCACTCACTCACTCACACACACACACCTAATTAAAGCAGGAATACAATACAAGTCTGTGGGGGGAAATCTCAGTCCTGCTTCTTAATTAAAACCTCACAGATGGATTTTGATATCAGCTGGGTGAGGGGGGATACACACCTGCAAATCCCACCCACCCACCCCCACACACACACACACACACACACACACACACACACACACACACACACAAACACACACACACAAACACACACACACACACTTCTCACAGATCCAAACACCTCAAGTAAAAGTGCCTAAAAATAGCCCTGTCCTTTGCTCGCAAACTTTCCGTCTCCGTTCTTTGTCTCCTGACATTTTGAAGTGAGTCGCCATCCACTGAGGATGTAGGAATTTTCATTACGCCGCGATTAACTGCCGGGCTTACGGTGTGAAATAATATTGACAGCTCTTATTCCCACAGAGCTGAGGAACCACTTCCAAGCGCCGAGCCTGGATATTTAGATAATCCCTCCCAGGAAGCCCCGTTTCTTCCCCAATATGAGCTGAGGGTGGCACCCCCCCCTCCCCCCTGGGAGACGTCCCACCCCATTGCTTCACTTTATTACACCTAATCTCTGGAAAGGTGACTGGGGGACACAAACGCTCGGCTCAGAGGGACGCGAGGAGGGGAGGGGTGTGTGTGTGAGAGTGCCTGATTTTCTGTCAGTGTGTGTGGATGCGTTGTTGCACTTACCGCTTCTTGGTCCGCCCGTCTGGACGCCAGGGCCTCGTTCTTGGCTTGAAACTCGGCCTGGATGTTGTCTCTCCGTCTCATCACAGCCTAGGACAGATTTACAAACAACAGATGAGTCTCGTGAGCGTTTTGAAAAGCGGTTCTGCGAATACGCTTAACAGACGATAACGCGCGTCCCTGTTGTCCGAACAGTCCCAATGGGATAAACCCAGGAATGAGAAAATCAGGAACAAACCAGTCTTTGTGCGCATATCCGTTTGTGTTCCCACCACATCTAAAGGATTAGGCAAACCACACCCATAACAGACTACGAACACCGTGGCTTTGTAGGAGACGTGGTGGCACAACAAGTGCTGTTAATGATGCAAAGGAGTCATGCAGAGCTGGAAAGAGGAAATACAACTCTGAGTCAATCACACACTCTGTTTATCACCATACTGATGGCTCTATGAAGGTTATGTCAGTCAGTGCGTTGGTCCTCCACTTTGGTCCAAACTGACATTTCAAACTTGTGTACAGTTATTAAAGTTTCCCAGAGTCCTGATGACTGTGGTGATCCCTGACTCTTCACTTATCCATTTAAAGGTGTAGCAGTTCGAGGGATCTGTTAGCAGAAATGGAACATGTAGTTTCTTTAGTGTATAATCACCTAAGAATCTCTGTGTGCTTACAATGAGCCCTTCATATCTACACAGGTAGCAGGTCCTCTTCACGGAGTTCGCCATGTTGCACCGTTTTTACAGTAGCCAAGAACGGACAAACCAACCACTGGCTCTAGATGGGCCCTTTCACATCAGTGCCCACAGTTCTCCTACACGCATGGCAAACAGGAGAAGTGTCAGTCGGTTGCAATCTGCAACCTCACCGCTAGATGATACCAAAGTATCATCACATCCACAAGATGGATTGGCAACGTTTCATTCGTCTTCCCTCTTGAGGATGATTTGGTATCACGTTGGTGATCAGCACATTTTCCATCCTCAGGTCAAAATGTTTATTTGTCCAACTCTTTGGTTTGTGACTAAAAACCTGCAACACTAATGACATTCCCATCAGGCCCAGCTTTACTTTCTGTTCAGTGCTTATTAGCTACTGTTAGCATGCTAACACGCTAACTAAGATGATGATCATGGTAACATGTATAATGGCTAAACACCAACATGTTATTTTCGTGTCGTTTACCCGTCAAACCTTTGGTGTGTTAAAGGCCTTCAGTCGACTACTTTGTTCTGAACATCATTGAAAATGATGAGATAAAGTACGGTACATTGATTCCAATGGCAGGCCCACTGTGTTAGTGGCTTTGGGTTTGACAAAACAAAGTCCAAAGTGCAGCACTGTTAATTTCCTGGTCAGGGTTTAGGGTGTCTGGCACTAGACACCATAGCCAAGGGACTGAATCTAGAGTCTGGTTCATCAGGTTAGAACACCGGTAAGATCCCTAAAAAGGTCCATGCAGTGAATTGAGTCTTCACCACTGGGTCGTTACAGTCAGAGGTCTGTAAGTAGAGATGCCCCGATTGATCGGCTGTCCATTGTTATTGGCCGATAGCCTTGGCTAAACGGCTAACGTCAATGGAGGTTGCAGTGATCAATGTTATGATGCGTTCAAGCACCACTCAGTAAATATCTGTCATATTGGGCAAAGTCAATTAAAATGCTATCATGACGTGTTTAAATGTAGCTTATGGTGAAAAACTTAAAAATATACAGTTGTTTAAAGGAGACGTATTCATATAAATATCAAAAGGATATTAGAGAGGGAAATATGACCCGTTTAACTTCCCTGCACCAGCCTTATAAATCTTATAATACATAAATACATCAATACATCTCTTCTTTTTTTGAATCAAAGCAAATATTTAGAAAAAAATACAATAATTTATTTCTTGATTATTCAATCACTATAGATGACAATAACAAAGTAAAAGAAAACATTGCCAATTTTGGGCGGGTTACACTGACTTCAGGACAATTGAAAGGATTTAGCACGACAGTGGCAAAAGAAAGTGAGCCTTGAATACCAGCTGCTATGAGTACGGGTGGATATGGATCATTGATGATGGGCAGAGAAAAAGCTATCGGGGCATCTCTATCTCCAAGTAGAGGAGGCTGTGCTCCTTTTTGACCTGTTGATCAGAGCTCTATCGACGATGGCTTCATTGTTATCGTTTTCTCCATTCACCACGTACATTTGAGTAAACGAGCTAGAACGGGCCCCTGGTCTCACCTTCAGGGTCTCAGTGCAGAGGACGTACTCGTGCAGAGCGGGGACGAGGACTTCAGATAGATGCTGGATCTGCTCTTCCGATTCCTTACTGCACCGCTCCACGCAGCTGGCCACGCCATTCAGGGGCAACGCCAGCTCCTCCTCTGACTCCGCCCACTGGGCGTAGGTGGGACTGTACAGCTTCAGCTCATCAAAATATTCTGGAGGGAACAGAGGAGACGTTGAGACATAAACCAGCTGGATGGATTCAACGGTTAAAAAACACAACTTGGAATTTGTTTATCCAATATCAGAGGGAACTGACCAGGGCCGGCATGCAACTAAAAACATTTTCTTGAGTATTGTTCTTAATGCTACTACAAGGAACTTTAATGTTGATTTTGGCGGCCGCTGTGGACTACAGTGGTCGTGTTTCCGAGCACCAGAGTCCCTACGGAAAACCTCTCATTTTACTGCAGCAGGGTCTGACTCGTCTATTTATCAGTAAATGTCAGATTTGAAATTGTTTTTGTACAATCTTTCATTTTATATCTTAATTTTTAATTGTTATTCCTTTTTTCCCCCCGACCTCAAGACATTTGGCCCTGCTTGGTTCCGACGCAGTATTTCTGAGTCTCTACGGAGCAGACATAGTGTAGATGAACTCCTCGGTGTGTCTGTTGGAGTACCTCTCTGTTCCTTGATGATCCTCTGGGTGACTTTGTCCACGGAGCAGATCTTGCTACTGAAGTCCTCCACGTAGTCCTGCATCACAGTGAACTCCTCCGGCCGGCTCCTCAGGCCTCGCACCGAGTTAGCCACGGCCCTCACCGTCTCCCCCATCCTGCTCAGGAAGCCTGGGCCCTGTTTCTTGTGAGACAGCAACTCCTGCGCGGGGGGGGGGTCAAACATACCACGGCTTTAATTAAGCTGTGCATCAACGCTGAGTTCACAAAGGGTCACACTGGTCTAAATGCATTTCATACAAGGCGATGTATAGAGACCATGAATAAGATGCCCGATTGAGGGAATGAAGCTGAATGAAGAGAGAATTTCTGTTGAGCAGCAACTATTTGGCTCCAAGAAATCAAACGGCTAATATTTATGTAGCTTAGTGGCAAATAATACCTTTTGCTCAAACGTTCTGCAAGCTTGGTTACTTATTGATACACTTGTTTTCTTTCTGAGAGAGAGATGAGAAGATCGATATCATCAGTTCAATCAGTTCAGAGTTGAACTGAGCTGGACGTGGTTAGCCTAGCTTAGCATAAAGACTGGAAGCAAGGGGAAAACATCTAGTCTGACTCCGTCCAAAGATCAAAAATACCCCTACCAACATCTCTAACACTCACTGACAAACACATTGAGTACTTAACACTCAAAGTAAAGCTTTAGCAGTAAAAGCAACTTCTTGATCCTTGGGAAATGGAGTTCTTGTGTGTGTGTGTGAGAGTGTGTGTGTGAGAGTGTGAGTGAGAGTGAATGAGAGAGAGACAGACCTGTGCTGTGAGGAAGACTTTGAAGTGCTGGCTGTTAGACAGTATGGGATGCACGGAGATCTTGTTGAGGAAGCGGTGCAGGGCTTTCCTCCTGGTGTCGATGAAGTCGTGGTTGAAGCGCTCCACCATGCCCTTCATCACAAACTTCTCCGGCAGCGGCTGAGGACACAGCGAGACAAGGATTCAGCCGCTATTGTGTGCGATAGGTCGTACGTGTGGCATGTATATGGCGTTGCATTAATCTCAAAGCTTGTACATAGAAACCAGGCATGTGCATGGGATACGACCGCACATAGCAGTAGCCGGGAGCGGAAAGGTATCCTCCCGGGGAAGCATTTCTGCTGCGCATGCACAAATGAGTCTTTAATCATGAAATTGAAATGTTTTCTGAGGTGCCTGTTTTCAAAAGACGATTTATTAATGTGTTAAAAATGCATACGCAGGTATGTGAATAAATACTCTTATGCAGGTGTGAGTATATATGTTTATGCACATGTGGATATAAACATTCATGCAAGTGTGTAGTAAATGTGTTTATGCAGGTGTGTGAATATATATGTGTGTGCAGGTGTGTGAATAAATGTGTTTATGGATATTGTCAATATGTTTATGCAGGTGTGTCAGAGGAATGTCAAATGGGTCTGAAGTGTCTATTTTAAAATATTATTTCAAAAATGAAATATGTCAGTTTCTGGAAAAACCAGAGGAATCCTAGATGGAAAGATAAATTTGGAAAATGGCTGGCAGTGATGTCAATGTGTGACTTGGTAAATGAGCTGAAACATCTCAGCCTGCAGATGTGTCGAGTAGCTGGTGTGGTGTGCTGATGCATACATGGACAATGAGTGTCGGGTGGTTTTCTTCCAGTTTGCTTCGGAGCCACAGGAAGTCCTGGTAGCGCCGGCATACCTCGTACTCACTGGAGTCAAACTCGCCCCGCGTAGTCTAGAGAGAGAGAGAGGATACAAATTAACATGAAGCGTTATTCCTGGTATCCTTTACTTACTTGCTTTGTGTAAAATGACGCACAAAAAATACTGTTTTGAACAATTAACGTTTAAGGGGTGTAACAACACATTATGCAACAGCGCTGCATTATGTCATAACTAAAAAAAAACATTCTTGTTGCCAAAAGCCGTGAGATGAAGACGAAAACCCCAAACATCTCTGGTCCCAAAGGAAGGTTCCCCGTCCTAAGACCAGAGACGGGGCACCGGCTAAATTAGGACCTGCTCACCTTGGTCGCCACCCTGTACATGATGAAGGTTTCGATGGCAGTGACGTGGCTCTCTGGGTTATCGACGGTGATGAAGATGTCTTGGGCGTCGGCATCCTGCTGCTGCTCCTCCTCCTCCTCCTCCAGTCTGTACTGGTTGACCATGGAGCTGGGAGAGTTGGGCATGGGACTTCCATCTGCCAGCGATGTGTTCTGGACCAATGAGAGGATGCCACTGTGAGTCATGTTATTAGCAAATGCGAGTTCTACAAGCTCCGTCACTTTTCCCAAAGTGGCCGCTGTTCTTAGAAAGTGCAATGTCAAGCCATGTGCTCCGAGCTAGCTAACCTAGCTGGTTAGCATGCTCGTTCACTGCGACACCACACATCTTTGACATCAGGTCTAAACCTCTTCACAGTCTGGTGAGAATGTTTGTTCGTGTTTAAAACTAACATTCTGGTCAGAGCTCATATGTGGCACCTTTAAACTAGATTGAGAGATGTTCTGCACTTTCTGTCAGGACGCAAAATAAGTTTGTAGAAAAAACATTTTATTACACATTGAACAAAGCTCGAAATAGAAGAAAAGCTCAGGAATCATAGACTGATCTACATCTTACAAACTTTCAAAAACTGTCCTTAAAAAGACTAGTATTAGTTCCTGTGGCTCATTAACGTCTTTGTGTGCATTTTAGTTCTCGAGTTATGGCCAAATAACAGTCGGTATTATCAGTCATCACCAGCGCAAGTGTAAGTGTGTGCCAGATTTGAAGAAAGTCAGCCATTCCTGAGATACCGTGCACACAAGAATGGACCGGTTGTACGGACGGACAACCAGAAAACAAAGTCTTTCAGCAACGGCTGTCCTCAGCGCCAACCAAGTGGTGTGGTGAAGAGATGCAAAAGCAGGAAATCAATGCAAGTGAAGCTTTTTCCTTATTTTGGAGCGGTCGAGTGACATTCTTTCCACAGTGCTTTGATGATAAGTAGGCTTCCCCTCCTCAGTCATGATAAACACCATCAGAGCAAGAACCCTAAGAGTTCTAAATCCTGTTGGCTGCAGTGTCTAAATAATAAGTCTGTCCTCTGCTGGCTGATCCACCATAATGGAACTGAATGGAGCCTCCGTTGATGTTAGCCTTTAGCTCCTTTATAAGCAGGACTGTGCTTGTGGAAAGACCCCAGATTTACTGCGTATCGGCCCCTGATAACGATCACATGGATTTTTTACTTGCCCAAACACACTGGAGTTTACTGGAGTAACGTTAATGTTGAGCCCTGCCTAATGGTTCCATCCAAAATGTGCTTTCATTGCATGGAAACACACAATAGGACAACGCCCACATTTCAAGGAGCATATTGTCATTGTTGAAGACTGTGGATGGAAGTTTATCTTTGACTGCTAACTGAGGGAGCCATCTGGATCCTGTGGGCGCATTCAGAAATTCACAAACCGATCCAGATGGTGTGTGGGGAAAGAAGATGATTGAGGTTGAATATGCTCGGGGGGGAAAGGAAAAAGAAAGGAGTGTATTAATACCCATCTAGATGATGTGGAATTGGTGCGAAGCAATTCGCTAGATGTATTGCTCGAGTTGTCTGCACGACAAAAACAAGCAGTCCACAAACATTTAGACAGAGTGAAGCTCCCGTTAGCTGATAAACCATCTTTGGCTGAGTGCAGACACCGTCCTGCAGAGAGCACACAGACCAGTCATCCAGTTACAACCTGACTTCATGTTCATAGTGACAGCTGATGTCACCCACCGACGCCCATGCTTGTCATTTGAACAGTATAATTATTATTAACTTATTTATTTCTTTAATAAAATATCGTCCTCTGGGGAAAACATCCTTAGCGTTCTATTCCCTCCAGCTCTCTCCTAACAGGTACTGCAGGACAAGAAAAAAGCTTTCCTGAATGTGACGATGCAAAATTGAAAAAAAAAAAAAAAGGCCTGACAAGGCAGTTTGAGGCACGTCGTAAAGCGTGGTTTATATTCGCCGCAGGTTTTTTCATGCTTTAGAAACAGGAAGTTTTGAAAATCTTCATTTGAGTAAATATTTTGCTGCCAAATCAGATAGTCTACACTCTACAGGATATTCAGCCTTTGTTTCTTCATAAAGCTTTTAATACATGTATTGTTTCTTTACAGGACTTGTATGAAGGTATTCCAGTAGTCCATGAATATGAGATACGAGTTTACAGATGATTACAATCCCTCCTCAGCATTGTGGAGGTTGGTTTATGGCTGGTTGTCAGTTACACCTACAGTCTGTATATTGTGACTGCACTGTTTTAACTGTTTGCTGTACGTCATGTATCGTGTGTATTATCTTTGATCTTTTGTCTGGACCTCAGGAAGATTAACGGGGATTCAGCTGATAAACAATAATTATAAACAGTCTATGGGCATAACTATGAGCTACACTCGTTGTCGTTTTGATTCTTCACAGTTTGATCTGATTGTTTCAACAGGCATCCATCTTATGCCGTAGTGCTTTAGTTTTAGTATTATTCTTTGAAACAGTTTGTTGAGCAGAGAGCAGTATTAAACTGCTATTTCAACCTTTGTTTCATGATCCAATAATCTTACATTTCTGAGTTTGATGGCACTTGTAGATTTTTCATGTGGTCAAGAGAGTTATATTTCCATTATTTTCTTCCACAGTACCGTACTGTGGCTCAGAAGGTAGAGCGGGTCGTCTCTCAATCAGAAGATGGGCGGTTCTAGTCCATGTCGGTGTGCCCTTGGGCCAGGCACTGTCCAGTGGGTGTGAATGTTAGATAGTCTGACGGGCAGGGGGCACCTTGCATGGTAGCCCCTCCCATCAGTGTATGAATGAATGTAGTGTTAAAGAGCTTATACTGAGCATGGCGTTACATCGAGTGTGTAGAAGGAATGGATCATGACTGTCAATATTTCAAATAGTCATAAGAAGAAAAAAAAAAATGTAATAGTTTAGGCGACTATACCGTCCAACTATCGTTTGTGTCTCAGGTGTGTTTTGGTAGTAACGCTACTACCATGCATGTGTGTACATACGAACACACACTCCCTGCAGCTCTCACTTTGTACAGGAACAAACAGTGTGTGTGTGTTAATGAGAACGTGGCAGCACACTGCTGGAAACAACTACAAGCTATTTAACCCAAACCACATGCAGAGAGAAGCCACAATAACCAGCTGCCTCTGTTGAACTATCTGACAACATTCACACACCGCAGGCACAGCTACGGGAGCCGCAGGGGGTTGAGTGTCTTGCTCAAGGACACATGGACTTGAGGAGCTGGGGATCGAACTACCGATCCTCTGATTGCTCTACCACTGAGCCACAGCCCACAATAGATTACACAACTATTTCAACTACTGCCAAATATTTTGATCATTGATTAATAGGTTTGAGTAAATATAATTGAAAGCGTCTCTCTGAGCCTGATTATTAGACACACATCTGAACATGATGCAGTCCATACAACACCAACTACCTCAATGATCAACACTGACTTCAACTGACACCTGCATGACCGAGGCTTCATACAAGTGGACTACATGGCAGAACGGTTGTTTGTACATAATGAAGTGGCCACAGAGTGCACCTGATCATGGAGCCTGACTGCTGCTGATTTGCAACTAAGTCGACTGAAGCTGCAGTTCTGTTTGAGAGCTCCCTTTGTTCAGTCTGACCTAAATCAAGCCCGACACCACAGCCACGTTCACCCTGAGCCTCCAATGACTGTAAGGCTGCCGTACCGTGTTCACACATCACACTGAAGTAAATACTCTACGTGTAGATTTAGTACATCGCTGTCGCCGTTAAAATACATTATGTCTTTCGTTGTCATTCGTGGACATCGTACATCGAAGTGTTTGATTGTGTACATGTTTGTCTTGATTGTACGGTGCTATGAACCAATAGAAAATCTGTTCAAATGTTCAAGTATCAATGAACTAAAGCACTTCTCCCTATAGCCCACCATGTCTATATCTTTTTTTTCTTATTTTATTAAAGTTGTGTGATTCATCTTCTTCAACATTTACAATCTTTGACTCCAGTGTTGAGCTCTCATTGGAGCTCGGCAGAGTAAGTCCAGTTATAGGATTCAGAAATAAGTTGTGCAAGAAATTGCAACTTTCTCGTGTGCAAAACCAATGTTGCACCAAACTGCATATGGCAATGTCACAATATTACGTGTTCTCGATATTTGTCATAATACATGACGCGCAAAACATAACTATGGGCCTTTGGCAAATCTCCAGAGGGACTTTTTTTTTTTTTTTTTTTTTTTTTAATATTCGGCTTGTATAAAATCCACCAATGGACACCAATTAAGTGCCAGCTAAACTTTCTGTCAAGTTCAGATTCCTTTGCTTGGTGAAGAGGTGAACCTATAGGCTGAGAGTTCAACAGCTCCTGCACTAAGTGTGCATTATTGTATTGGAGCAAGGGGGGCTGTACAGAAGTAAAAGCTGTTAAAAGGATTTTTTTATCTAGAGTAAAGTTTTGAAACAAGTAAATAGACACCTAATTATTCAAAACCGGAACGGACTTGGCGTTAACGTGAGTCTGAGTACAGCGGGTCGGGAGGTCAGCTCATCAGCTGATCCAGAACGTTCGGCTTCCTTCCCCTTTATATGACAGCATGTGGTCAGTCGCGACATTCTGACCGGACTGCAGTAAGACGTACTAACAATAATTACGGTACTTTACAAGTTAAAGTTAAAGCGGGAGTGTTGGTGCCGGGGGTCAAATCCACGTAGGGAGAAAGGCAATGGGAGCTGGAGAGAGTCTGACGCTTTCGCCTCATTTCTCAGGCACTTCTTTTCTTTACCTTGCTGAAAACCTCCAGGTCGTCGTCCTCGTCCAGGTCCAACATGTGTCCCGGGAAGTCCGCGGGGACCGTCTGTACGCTCATCTCGCTCTCGAACCGTTCACAATGAACTCAGCTCATGGGACAAACCTGGAAAAGGTAAACTTCCACCAGAACTTCAGAGCAGCAGAAAGACTCCGACAGCGAACCGAGAACAGGACTTCCTTTAACTGATTTCAAAATAAAAGCCGTCACTATCATCGCTAGAGGGATAATGATTAGTTCAGCATTCACAAAAAGTTTTAACAACCTATTTTATGGTTCGGAGAGCATTAAGGAGAAGTCCCCTCTTCTTAGCCTTTGCAAGGTTCCAGACATGGATTAGCTGAAAGAATAGCAAACATGACGGTTCATTTTACTTTAACATTAAGTAACACATGTTTATTGTCGACTCTGTTTCCTCTGGACGTGTGTGTACCATTGTCCAAACCGGAGTCAAATTCCTTTTTTTAACATACACATATATTGGCCATTACAGCCGATTGATTCCGATGAGTGATCGTAAATTGAGTCGTTTAAAAATATTTAAGGTTTTTATTTTGGCGGACAACCAGGGTACTTCCGGTACAGTGCTGTACATTGATTGCAGCTGAAATGTTGAGCGCGCACACGCGGAAATCACCACACGATTCAGCTGGCAGGGAGGAACATCTGAAGGCTTGTTTAGTTTTCCATAAGACTCAAACCAAAGGAAATATAACCACGATGGAGATATTCTGTACTGTGACATCGCCTCAAATATAATGAAAAAAAAACTTGATAGTTATTTTAAATAATCATTTTTGTGAAAGACTGCCATGCAGGCCACAATTACTGCCCTCAGAGGTAAACTGTACTACAACTGCAGTGTGGAGGCTGTAATTGTGAGTTAAACACAGTGAGCTTTCCATTGCAGTCTGTTATCTGTCCTTGCACTAGTATATGAAACTTTTTACTCGCTGACCATCTCGACCAGGGGAAGAAATATTGTATCTCAGTACGACCTTTCTGGTAAAATAAAGGATAAAAAAAGAAAAATCAGTGCTCCAAATTCAGACGCATAATTAAATGTATAAATAACAGTATATATAGTAGTTAGTTTAAATAGCATACCTTGGTGTTTTCTTTTTTAATTTGATTTCTAAACTACGTTTGATGCAGGCGGCAACCTTCGGTTCTGTGTAGTGAAGCCTATGAGGAAGTGTCATAAAACCTGCATTCTCTCTAGTGTCCACCAGGGGGCGACTCCTCTGGTTGTATAGAAGTCTATGAGAAAATGACTCTACTTCTCTCTTGATTTATTACCTCAGTAAACATTGTAAACATGAGTTTATGGTCTCAATCTCTAGTTTCAAGTCTTCTTCAATACAACATGATGTTCATTCAGTACATTATGGTCCATTTAGAGTCAAACAGACCATAAAGCGGAGTATGCTTTAGGGCGGGGCTACATTGTGATTGACAGGTCGCTATCACTACCAGAGCTGTATACGTTCCAAATATGGTAACTTCAGTTCATCCGTTGCAAAAAAAACGACATGGTGACGGCCGTAATACAAGTTGGCGACGGAGAAATCGCTGAACTCAATGCTTCATAACCGCAGTCCACAAACCAATGGGTGACATCACCATGACTATCTCCACTTCTTATATACAGTCTATGGGTGATGTCACTAAAACAAAGTCCATATTTGATACAGTCTTTGCCTAGAACCACATGGGGACTGGAGTTTCAGCAGCAAGGCCTACCAGTCGTGTTGAGAATACATCAGTTGAAACTCAATCATATGTATGATACCATCAAGGGAATGGCCCCAGTCAGAGTGGAGGGGATATAACAGGGTTAAGCAGCAGCTCTGGAGTTTAGTACAGGAAGTGTGAGGTCATGCTATGGTAGCTGTTTGTTTTGTATTTTAAAGCATTTGATAAAGCAGGGTAAAAAGATTGCAATTGTAATTTATCGTAATTAGATGTGATGTTTTTGATGACTGTATATACATACATGTTTATGGTGATGTATTGTCTTAACACCAACATCCACTTTGGAAATAAGTGTCACTTTACTCTTTCATGTGCTAAGCATAGACTGTATACAAGAAGTAGACGTCAGGTGGAGGAGTGACGTAGTGACGCCGTATACGGCTCTGGCGATAGTGACCTGTGAATCACAATAAGCCCCACCCTAAAGCATCCCCTGCTTTATGGTCTGTGTGACTCTAAATGGACCATAATGTACTAAATGAACATCATGCTGTATTGAAGAAGACTTGAAACTAGAGATTGAGACCATAAACTCATGTTTACAATGTTTACTGAGGTAATAAATCAAGAGAGAAGTAGAGTCATTTTCTCATAGACTTCTATACAACCAGAGGAGTCGCCCCCTGGTGGGCACTAGAGATAATACAAGTTAAAGCATTTTAGCTTCAATCGGCAGAACCAGAGGTTGCCGCCTGTGTCAATGTCTGGTTTGACTAAAGCAGGAGTCAGCAACCTGCGGCTCCGGAGCCGCATGCGGCTTTTCAGCCCCTCTGTTGCGGCTCTCTGAGGCTACATCCACACTAATACGAAAACGATCTCCGTCCACACGGCGTTTCAGCATCGTTTTCTAAATGATCTCTGTCCAGTCTGCCTGAAAACGAATATCACGTGACTATTCACGTACACTGGGCATGCGGGTTGGTGCCGATGTAAACAGGAAGTAGATTGGTTGCAAAAAATAAGTAATAAAGTAGTCTTTAATAGTGAAAGGTCGTGCTTGATACTTAAGATCTTCTCTAAAATCTTCCTATATGAACTCAAACAGACACAGTTCGTGGAAAGTTTTATTTTTCAGACTTAGTTACAACGCTGCGGGTCTTGCTCTATCTCTCTCTCACATCACATATAGTTTAATATTAACACTTACACATAAAAGTTTACTTATGGATTAATAAATGAGGTGAACACACGTCTGTCACTCGTAGCTCTGCTGGTGACTGAAGTCTCTGTCGTACTGGAGAGCAATCAATGTTTAGTTCCTTTATAGTTTATGTGTGTGGACTTCACAATAGTTAAGAAACAATAAGAAGAAAAGGAAAGTCCTTCATTTTGTGTCCGTCCTCCTGGTGAAGTGTGGGAGAAGTGAATAAAGTTGTTGCCGTCTTGGCGCAGATTACGGAGCCCCATATTTATTATTTTATTATTATCATAAAGTATAGGTGCAACAATAACTCTCGGCTACACTATCAATGGATAAATCCAAAAAAGAAAAGTCACGGAGGAAAATAGAGAGTTTAATTCTGCGTGGACGTATTCATTTGCTTTCACTGCCAACGATGCTGGCTTACTGTAATGTAATGTTGAAAGACACTTCCAGAACAAGCACACAGCATTTGCTGATAAGTATCACACTGGAGATGAATGAAAAATAGCAATTTCTCAACTGCTGCAGCAAACTGAGCAGTTTTTTTCTCCTCTTCATACGAGTTTAATATTGTTCTAACAGGTAAAATAGCAATAAAATGTCAAGAATTGTCTTTATTCTTGTTCTATAATTTCATCAATACAACAAACTATAGTTTTTGTATATACAATATAACTATAAATACAACTTTATACGCTGTGATATCAAAGAGCTTTTGCGGCTCCAGACCAATTTTATTTGGTGAAAAATACGGCAAAATGGCTCTTTGGACAGAAAAGGTTGCCGACAGGACTAAAGCCTCCAAGGACGTTTTAAAAATATTCCGCAATAAAAATCAATCAATCGGTGGACGTTGTGTCATCGCTGTATCTGTAAAACATGTAGAGATCTTGATTGGTGTAAGGTCACAGCTGTGGTCAAGGAACTCACTTTTGAAACTGCCTATAAGTGAACCTAATGGAGAGAATTCTGACAAATGAAAAGCTGTTTTGGAATGCTAAGCCTGGTTTTAAAACAATTTTTAAATTATTCTTTTGAACAATACTCATACTGTTAATGTCTTAAAATACCAAAAGTATGTATATACTATATAGTCTAAACAGGCCTTGTTACTTGCTTAAGTCACCCCATGTTGCAGAAGGACAATAAATGATCCTTAAATGTCCAAATCCGGGCTTTTGCCTGCTTGGGCTCACCTGTGTGAGCTCATTTCATGCTCAGCCAGCGCACCGCACCTGGAACAAAGTAATGTATTCATGCGTATTTGTCAAAGCAAGACTTCCATCACCTTCAGCCTTGTCAACACTTGGCTGCACAGTCAAACTCTCCGTCGCCTCGAGGACTTAAATAACTGTCATAACACAGAAGCAAGAGCGGGGCTAACACGAGGGAGCCGTGTACAGACGGAGCATTCATTTGCATAATGTGATCATAATCTTTATTTACTGCGGCGTGGCTGGGTTGCGGCGGGCTGCACCGGCACACGGCCTCGACTCCACCGGCAGAGGAGGAACCATAAGATGTCACTGTTGCACAAGCCGAGCTGCGCGTCACTCCTTGGTCCGTCCCCGATCAGCGCGTGTTGGTCATCGATTCTCTCTCTCCCTCTCTCTCTCTCTCTCTCTCTCTCTCTCTCCCAGTGTTCATCAGCACAGCTGCTGCCTCACACATCCACCATTCTGTCAGTCCACAGCAAGCAAGGAGCAAAACAGTCAAACATATTCTTTGAATAACAATTGCTGTTCCTGGCCAAAGGGAGGCAGACATTCTTCACTTCTTCACTTATTCCCTCGAGGAAAATAAGTCATTTTGGGATCTCCTTTTCCATGTTCCTTAAACATGCACACTGTGAGGCAGGGGCGTTTCTAGGATTCAAAGAAAGGGGGGGCTTAGCCCCAAGGGGTGTGGGTATTTTTTTTGGGGCCCATTTGGAGCTGCGGATATCCATTGTTTCAGACAGTTCATAGATTGGTTCAATCAGAAAGAGTGTGATTTTGCTCTGTAGTTTTGCTGGCATTCAGTATATGATAACACAAGAGACAGAATTTGAGGGTCATAGTGAAATTTGACAACACAAATATGAACTTTTCTCAAATAAAGAATATCCGCGTCACTCCCAAATCCTAATTCTTAAAGGGAGAATGGACCTGACAGTGTCAACTTTATATCGTTAAGTATGATGATAGGCTATTGGATTGTAATTTGAAGGGGGAGAAAACATACAAACCAGAACGCACGCACATATGTAGCATGATAGAGCTATAAATAACTTGTCCATGTGAGAAACAATAGTTTAATTTAATGACATCACCAAAATAAAAATATATATATATATATTTTTTTTTTTTAAAGCCAATAATGCCAAATTATTTCGGGGGGGGCTGAAGAACATTTGAGGGGGGCTTCAGCCCCCCTAAAATAGGCCTAACGACGCCCCTGCTGTGAGGTTATACCACATAGCTGTATGTAAACATTTCCCTCATCCTGTCCTTGTCCCTGCCATTTAACTTCCTGGAAAAATAAATCTAAGAGATTATAGAGGGTAAAAAATGAAAATAAAAGCAAAAAATTATGTACCAACGCCTCTGAAATCATTTCCTCCTATTGCATGCACGCCCTTATAAGGACAATAAACTAAAAAAAAACAACAAATAGCAAATCAAATCTGTTTTGCAAAAGTCATTTCACCATCAGCTGCAGATGTCCACACATCCATGTGTTTAGGTTTGTGCATTCTGCTTTCCTTTGGTGTCAATATTTCTATACAAAGTATGTTACAAACAAATAATTGTAACCAATAAGTATGGCAGAGACAACACATGTGTGATAGAAGATTTGCTCTCTCCTATCTGGAGTATTTCACATGCCATACATTATTTGCTCTATGTACAAAGCATTCTGGCTGTTATGGCATTATAGGCCCATGTGGATATGACATGTCAACACGTTCTCACTCCCAACTCCTCAAATACAGACGCTTCAAATGTCAGGGACGGCGTGCCCGTTTCACGCATTGTGTCTTTTTAAAATAAACTTCCGTGCTCGCATGACACGTACAGTTTCCGCTCAATGCATGCATAGAGTGTCTTAATAAACTTCCAATGGAGGTGCGCTTAGTTTCTGCAAACAAAACCACTTGGTTAGGCTCAGGACGAGATTGTAGTTTGGGTTAAAATCAGAAAGTTTGTTACATAAAATAACTACTCTTGTTACACAACTGATGTTAGTAAAGTACGGAAGTAACGTCACAAAACTACGTAAAAGAAGTCAGTGTTGGTTTGACACAGGACAAAACAGTGGTCTCCTGGGTGGGAGCTGCTCTGAGCTTCTAATAATGATGTGGATGAGTTTACATTGGAGTTAGTTAAAAGCCCTGTGCGTCTCATCCAGACACTACATGTCGGTTTCAGACACCGAGGTGTCAAGCGTCAGTGTTTAACAAGTTGGGACTGAGTTGGACTTCATGGTATGTGCTTGTAAATTGCCTTCTGTGTCTTGTGTAGTTCTTATTTGGCTGGCCATCGGGGTGGGGGTGACGAGACATTAGGTAAGAGTGGATAAGGGACGAGGGGACTATGTTGTGTGCTACTTTTTCTGTTGAATTATAGAGAAAATATCAGTAAACGGTATTTTAAAATGTTCGAGTGAATGCAGGGGTTTCCATAACACAGCTAACCGTTTCTTAATTTACAGTGAAGTCAGTGAATGAGATGTGCTATTGTTGGTTAGTCAATCAATAGTAAAATATTTCCGTATTAAGTACATATAGAGTGTACTTTCTGTAAAAGTAACATGAAAGCTTTCTAACTCAATGTTTGAAGTTTTTACAATTGTTGTTCAGGTGGTTCCAAACGGTATGTTGGTCAGTTTTCTTTTTTGGCAGAGCAAAAAAAATAGAACAATTTGGATGTAAGCAGATGCTATTTCTATATAGTCATTCTTAAATCAAATAAATCCAATTTTAGAGGTTCACAAGAAACTCCTTCCGCTCAGACTCCAGCGGGGCCTCCAGCAATCTGCCGTGGACCGACCCAGATCCAGCTTCACCTCGCTGCTCCGCCGGTGCTCGGTGGGAGCCAACACCGGCACCACGCTGCTGGAGGCCCAGGCCGTATTGCTGGGGAAGGGAGGCACAGGAGAACCAGAACCAGGAATAAGCCAGGAAGACTGTGAGACGCCTGCTGCAGTAAAGTGAGAGGTTTTCTTAAGGGATTATGGTGCTTGGAAACAATACCACTTTTGTCCAGAGGGACCGCCAAAACCAACACAAAATGAAAGTTCGTCATAGTAGCTTTAAATATGTTAAATTGGCAGCAGTTTCAGTTCTTACCGAAACAGTCTGAGGGATTTATTGAGAGAAATGGAATATAATATTCACAACAATGTTTGCATTAGTGTATAATAGACTAAATCCTACACACCGCTCTTTTAAGCGATTATCCTCCATCCATCCATCCATTTTCCACCGCTTATCCGGGGTCGGGTCGCGGTGGCAGCAGGTCAAGCAGGCCGACCCAGACCTCCCTCTCACCGGCAACATGTTCCAGCTCATTCTGGGGGATCCCGAGGCGTTCCCAGGCCAGCTGGGAGATGTAATCTCTCCAGCGTGTTCTGGGTCTTCCCCGGGGTCTCTTCCCAGTTGGACGTGCCTGGAAAACCTCCAGTGGGAGGCGTCCAGGAGGCATCCTAATTAGATGCCCGAACCACCTCAGCTGACTCCTTTCGACGCGAAGGAGTAGCGGCTCTACTCCAAGCTCCCTCCTGATGACTGAGCTCCTTACCCTATCTCTAAGGCTGAGCCCGGCCACCCGATTATCCTCGAATAATTTTAAATTTTAGAAAAAGCTTCTTGTCTCAAGAAAACAAAAAGCGATAATAAGAAGAAAATCCTTGGTTCTTTAATTCCTATGGGGTAAATTTCCCAACAATGAGTCTCCACTCGTACCCATTGATCGCAGTAAATCAAAGCTATGGATGATCAAGTCGTGACGCATCAACTAAACTGACTGTCAAATTGTGCATTTTCCTCGGAATCGACGATGTTTTACTCCCAGCTCACTTGCGTCGATGTGTCATCATGTCGCTGGCTCAAAACATCACCAATTATTCGTAATGGACAGAAGGTAATCAATACTTATCGACCCATTCTCTCCTCTACAGTAACAATTACCGCTGGTCTTCTACTTGCCTGGGTCAGATTGTTCAGTCTGCACTCAGCGCACGTACACACTCGCATATCGCACAGCGCCGCACATAATTATCTATTCAAACACTCCACGGGATATTTTTCCTGTATTTTCTCTAAATGCACAGCGGCAATGGCATTACAAACAATGTGTCGTTCCACTTTTGGCATTTTGCAATTCAAAGCGATGTGAGCGCCGCCTGAGCGGAATACTGAGGAGCAAGGGAGAGGCGTTCCAGCCGGCAGCATTAACATACAGGAAGCCATTATCACATCTGGCCTTTGCAGCCAACAGGAAGGCTGCTGTGTGTGTGTGTGTGTGTGTGTGTGTGTGTGTATGTGTGTGTATTGTGTGTGTGTGTGTGTTTGTGTGTGTGTGTGTGTTTTTTGTGTGTGTGTGTGTGTTTGCACTCACGATTCAGCTTTATTGCATGTTTCTACCTCGCGCGTGTTAATTGTTTTCATGCATGCATGCACGCGTGCGTACCTGTGAATATATTAATCTACATGAGTGCATGCCATGTGCGTGTCCGGTACATGTGCATGATGCGAATGCAAGACATGCTTGTGTTTGGTGTGTGTGCCTGTGCAAATTACATATGTATGTGTGTGTGTGTGTGTGCGTCTCCCCGTCCCCCACCTTTCAGATTAGAGGCTTCTGTAATGGTTCCACAAAGGTCAGGGTTTTTCAGTGGTTGGGATGTAGCGTCAGGGCCGTGTTTAAAGGTCACCATGCCACACCATTGCATTATCTCTCTGCCATTTTATACCAGTTTGTCTGTTTGATTGATTTAAAAAAATAAAGCTTTGCCTTCTCCAAGGCTCAGTCTGGCTGCTTTTTTTTCTCTCCTGGTGAAAGCAGGGAGAAAGGAGGAGGGGGAGGAGGTGGAGGGGGCGTGTTTGTCAGAGCTTTGTGAGTGTTAGACCGGTAGAGAGATGTCTAGTTTTCGTGCCTCTGATGGTGATGATGACTAGAGCTCGTGATGATGCTGGGCTGCTGGGTTTTGTCCCGGGTTCACCGTGACGCTGTGCGCTCTATCTGAGCTGGTGTGGAAATCTAACGTCATGTCGGTCACTGCTCTGGCTTTAGCATGGCAGTGGTAAAAAGTGAGGAAGTATTTGTTGCAGTGCAGCTTGGTATTTGCTGCTAATTGTTAGACAGTTTTTAGATATTTCATATTTAGATTTCAGCACATACTGGTGATTTTTATTTTACATTGAATCTTGATGTCTTGTTTGACTGTTATTTTGCATTATGAAACACTTCAACTAGTCTTGAATTATTTTTCCCTGTCACCATGGAAAAATGTTATTGTACATTTATGCATGTTTAATGTCAACGTTTTTGTACTTGGTCAGAGCAAGTAATGTACAATGAGCAATGCGCAGACCAAGTGACGTAACATATTGAAAATTACGTGGGATGAAAGTTATGTGGATATAAGAAGTATAAGAAGCAAGACTGTTGTTTTACGTATCGTTCTTTTAAGTACTGTTGATTTATGCACCATTGTTTTCTGTACCGCTGTTTTCTGTACCATTGTTTTACGTAGCGTTGTTTTATGTAGCGTTGTTTTAAGTATCGTTGTTTTACGTATCGTTGTTTTATGTATCATTGTTTTACGTATCATTGTTTTACGTACTGTTGTTTTACGTACTGTTGTTTTACGTAGCGTTGTTTTACGTAGCATTGTTTTACGTAGCGTTGTTTTACCTAGCTTTGTTTTACATATCGTTTTACGTACTGTTGTTTTACGTACTGTTGTTTTACGTACTGTTGTTTTACCTAGCTTTGTTTTACGTATCGTTGTTTTACGTACTGTTGTTTTACGTACTGTTGTTTTACGTATCGTTGTTTTACGTATCGTTGTTTTACTTAGCGCTACGTAAGAAAGTAAGCTATGGGCTATTGTTGTTTATTTACCATAATTATGTTGTTACATTACATTGTCAAGTTATCATTTAACACAAACCCTGATGTTTTTTCTAACCTTAGTTAGACTTAGTGAACAAATTGTTTTTTTTGCCGAAACCGATAATTTCCCGACTTTAACCCTATATGTGTTTCTGCAAGCCTAAAATGAGGTTCATATGAAGGTAATCATTTCATCTTGGTTCACAAACAATGCCAGCATTTTGTCTGGCGACTATTTTTTCATATGAGTTCCGAGTTGGCTTCATGGAAAAGCTTAAATTTGGCTCAGTTTGTCAGGCTGTAATAATAAAAAAAAAATTTTTTGTATCGATATATGTCTTTAACTAAGTATATACAAGTAAATCATTATGGTCAATAGTGACATATGAGACGGGGTGAGGCAGCTTTCATTCTAGGGTTGTCTATAACAATCCTTCCTCAGCAAAGTGATGCGATGGTTTGATCTGACATATAACAACAATAATAAACATATTGACTACCTGTCGATATGATAGAGGAACTTCATTATGTGAGAGCTGGATTGGACCACAGCTGATTCTCAATAAAAGACAAGTATTGACAAATGGATGTATTGGTGTAACCCTGCTATAGACTCCCCACGTCCTCCTATCACCAGATAACTGGCACAGTATCAGGATCACCAGCAGCATAATAATCAGATCAGCGACCCCCAGGCCTGCTTCAACAATGGCTCGCGTAGATCACTGCTGTCAAAACTGCTTTTACACACTGTCACGGCCATTAGCCCACACAGGCCTGAGTGGCTTCTTGCAAAGGAAGAAAAATCTGAGAAAATGGAAAACATCCACTGTGACTGTTTACCCTGTACAGCGTCTAAAATGACTAAAGTAGAAAAGCATTACAGACAATTACGCCACAACTCTTGTGTTTGTCAGTTGATGTTTCTCCCGCTCTCCTCTCCATCCATCGTGTGTGTCTAATGCTGAATGAATTGCTATTTTTTTCACAGAAAGAGATTAAATGGGGGAACTTGGCCACCTGGATGAATGCAGGGACTGAACAATTAAAACTCAATTTACCGTCAAAAAGCTTTGCCTTCTAATTAGGACCGCATGCAGGCCAGAGGGGCTTTTCTGTTGAAGGGCAACCCTTTTTTTTCCTCCTCGCACATTGTTTCATATTTGTGTTAATGTTTTCCCCCTAACTATCCCATTGTTTTTCATCCTCTGCTTACATTCCCTCATAATGATAATGCAGCGGTAAATAGGGTTTTATTCAGACATGGACTAGCACAATAGGCCTAAATGTATCTGCTAAATGGAGAGACATTTGTTTTAATTCTCAGCAGGTGTGCAGTGTTTGGACCAGTCTATATTCTGATAGGGATGACAGTGTCTCATACAGCATGAAGCTCCAGTGTCTCATAAAGTATGAAGCTCCAGTGTCTCATACAGTATGAAGCGCCAGTGTCTCATTCAGCATGAAGCTCCAGTGTCTCATACAGTATGAAGCGCCAGTGTCTCATACAGTATGAAGCTCCAGTGTCTCATACAGCATGAAGCTCCAGTGTCTCATACAGCATGAAGCTCCAGTGTCTCATACAGTATGAAGCTCCA
>NW_022280103.1:1061071-1096119 GCF_004355925.1 Anarrhichthys ocellatus | reverse complement strand
TATGAAGCTCCAGTGTCTCATACAGTATGAAGCTCCAGTGTCTCATATGAAGCTCCAGTGTCTCATACAACATGAAGCTCCAGTGTCTCATACAGCATGAAGCTCCAGTGTCTCATTCAGCATGAAGTGCCAGTGTCTCATACAGCATGAAGCTCCAGTGTCTCATGCAGTATGACGCTCCGGTGTCTCATACAGCATGAAGCTCCGGTGTCTCATACAGCATGAAGCTCCGGTGTCTCATTTAGCATGAAGCTCCAGTGTTGCATACAGCATGAAGCTCCAGTGTCTCATGCAATATGAAGCTCCAGTGTCTCAAACAGCATGAAGCTCCAAGCTCCAGTATCTCATGCAGTATGAAGCTCCAGTGTCTCATACAGCATGAAGTTCCAGTGTCTCATACAGCATGAAGCTCCAGTGTCTCATACAGCATGAAGCTCCAGTGTCTCATACAGCATGAAGCTCCAGTGTCTCATATAGCATGAAGCTCCAGTGTCTCATATGAAGCTCCAGTGTCTCATTCAGCATGAAGCTCCAGTGTCTCATTCAGCATGAAGCTCCAGTGTTGCATACAGCATGAAGCTCCAGTGTCTCATGCAATATGAAGCTCCAGTGTCTCATACAGTAAGAAGCTCCAGTGTCTCATGCAGCATGAAGCTCCAGTGTCTCATTCAGCATGAAGCTCCAGTGTCTCATTCAGCATGAAGCTCCAGTGTCTCATACAGCATAAAGCTCCAGTGTCTCATACAGCATGAAGCTCCAGTATCTCATGCAGTATGAAGCTCCAGTGTCTCATACAGCATAAAGCTCCAGTGTCTCATACAGCATGAAGCTCCAGTATCTCATACAGCATGAAACTCCAGTGTCTCATATAGCATGAAGCTCCAGTGTCTCATATGAAGCTCCAGTGTCTCATACAGCATGAAGCTCCAGTGTCTCATACAGTATGAAACTCCAGTGTCTCATACAGCATGAAACTCCAGTGTCTCATATAGCATGAAGCTCCAGTGTCTCATATGAAGCTCCAGTGTCTCATACAGCATGAAGCTCTAGTGTCTCATACAGTATGAAGCTCCAGTGTCTCATACGAAGCTCCAGTGTCTTGTTAGATCCGGAGGTTCTCTGGCCCGATACGGGGCTACCTACTGACTCAGCTCTCTATTAAAAGATTGTCGAGCTTGTGTTCTGTCGAGGAAACTCGCCTGGCTTCTGCTAACTACCGTTACTCCTGACGTTTACCCTGCTTCCACTGGTAACGTGCACTCGGCCGAGGGGCCACCCTGGCCGGGCGCTTCTACCTAGTCGCATCAGTTATGGCAGCTTTCCTCTTTTGGATCCGGGCTCTTGGTAAATTGCCAGGTTAGGTTTTAATGGCTGGGATTACAACTAAAACCGTAAGGGACTGTTAAGTGGACCGGTCACGAGGATAACCATTAAGAACTCTTGTTGTTAACATACAATAGATTTAACCTTTTACTACCACGAGGAACTTCTACTACTTCAGCAAATGAATTCTCTTGAGAACGTTACTTTAAATGCAGATTAGATATTTATTGCAGGATATATTAGCATGGGCACAGCTACAGCTCACATAAAATAATACTATATTCGATTCGATCAGGTTACAATTTCTTCTTAGGGTATACTCATTAATTTTCGATGCCGAGGCGGCTCGGTGGAGCTGGATTCACGATGTAATAAAAAGTCCTTTTGGGGTTTTCAGGAGCGAAGGTCCGGCCGAACCTTCGGCTCCTCCTGCGCGGCCAACGAAGTCCGTTCAGCGATCCCTCAGGCTCAGTACAAAGTCTTTAGGGCGGCTGCGTCCATCTGTTGTCCGGTTGTTAAAGTCAAACAGGGGGGAGAGGAAAATCTCCGTCTTTCAATCTTTGTCCTGGAACGGCTGTCTGCTTTCCGTGAACAGAGACAAAGTCCTCCGATGCGGTTGTTGAGCGAGGTCCAGTGTTCCTCCGTGGAGCACTTGGGTGGCTCCCGCGTTGAATCCCGTCTTGCTATTTGCAAGTCTCTTTTTATACACTTTGAGCTCTCTCTCCCCCCTCCTCCCCAACACTCCCTCCCTCGGCATGTGATTTACATGACATCATTGATTATGTGTCTGTGTCTGCACCTGTTGGTGCTTGTGGACTCGATGTCAGGATACGTGACCACAAAAGCGGTGAGAAAGGCTAACGGCAACAGTGTTGTTAGCATGCTGGACCAAGTCTGTGGCTACTTGGGTGTGCCCAAGGAGCTCAGAACTGACAATGGCACGCACTTTCGCAACGCCAAGGTGGACCAATGGTGCCAACAGAATGGGGTAATGAGGATCTTCTCTCCCCCATACACTCCCCAAGCCAACGGGGTGGTGGAAAGGACCATTGGTTTGGTGAAAAGTTGGATTGGGAAAAATGCCAACTCCAGAGAATGGAGCACTAAGACCCTGGACATTGCCAGGGCTTTGAACGATCGCTACCGAAGTGACAGGCCCTCCCCAGCGGAGGAGCTGATGCACCGCCCCTTTACGTCACAGGAAGTAGGGCGGGGCTTGGAGGATAAGGAACCCAAGCTCGAGCAGAAAGTCCCACTTCGAGTAGGACAGCGAGTCTGGATCAAGGCTCAGGTCGGTGCACCGGCCTCTGCAGTCAAAGCCAAGTACGACAAATCCGACATAGTAGTGAAGATTTTGGACAGCAACACCGTTCAACTCAAGAAGAAAGGAATCCAGGGAGTGGAGCAGCTGAAGCCAGTTCCACACTAGGAGAAAACTAGGAACTCAAGCATGGCCACTAACATACAAGGTTTACCACCCTACGTCAGAGTGGCCACTGTCAAAGGGGTGGTTACCATGAGAAGGAGTACTACGGGGATCTGGGCAGGCAGAGCCCTGAAGAAGTTGGAGTATGCGAAGAGAGGATTTCTCTCCGGAGAAAAAGAGATAATACAATGGAGAGAATTAAAAAACGACTGCGTGGTCTGCATGATGCCGACCACCCTGCTTGTTCAATGGGAGGGACCCGGGAACCAGAAACCGGTTCGGGTTACCGGGAGGAGAAGAGAGTTCAACTGTATGCACCATAAGCCGGTGAAGGTTATGGATGCCTACGTTTGCGGCATGTGCCGAGTGGAGACGTTGCCCAGGTTAACCATCATCACCCAGTGGGACCTACGAGGGGAGAAGCCAAACTTTAGGGACTGCTTCTGCCAGTGGGACGGGGAGCGGCTGCACCTCTGTGGATCATGTGCCCTTCTCCAAAGAAACGGGAAAATGGTGCAGGCTGGTATGGCAGAAGGATGGCAGGTGAGAAAGTTCATTGAGCCCCTGCAGACCCTGGCACCAGCCTCATGGGACTCTCGGGCTCCTGAGACTTTTCTTGAACCAGTTTGTGAAGAGTCCGGGGTACCCTCTGCACCATCTCTGGACCAATTGGATGAAGAAGCACTGGACGATGGTGAGGGCCGGAGAGCTGGACCAAGGGGAACTTGGAGAGAGTCAGTGTGGAGGAATTGGCCATACAGCCCAGCCCAGGCAGAGGTCACCTACCCACCACTGGCTGCAGTGCAGGTTCCTGCTGCCTTCAGAGTTTATCGCGACCCTGATGGACCAGGGTATAGCTCGATGGCAGCTGAGCTGCCAGATTGCAGACGAGACATGGCGATATCCCACGGCTGGATGGGGCCATGGGAGCTTACTTCCTGGAACCGGTTGATAGAGGAAGTTTTCTGTGACCAAACTGCCCAGATACAGGAACTAGCCGGGGTGCCAAGAGAAGACGGAGCCCGAGGCACGAATCTCCATTATCAAGTCACCAACCTGGATGCTTTTGGCCACACAGGGGCCAGGGCAAAAGAAAAAAGTAAGATCTTTACGATCACCCCGGAGGGGTGGCAAAGAGAAGGAGTCATGCAAATACCCGGTTCATGGGCGGCTAGAGCGGCTACGCCCACATGGCCTGAGCGGACAATGCGCGTGATGGTGACGGTGAGGACCGTGATGGTCCCATTCGTCGGCGTATTCTCCCTTGGGGTTGTTTTGACCAGAGCGGACGAGGCGTGGCCTCCACCGGAACAACGCGCAAGATCTAGAGGGTTTAAAGCCTGGGCCCGGAAGGCGTTTCACAAATCAAGCTCTGGTGGAAGAAGAGATAGAAGCAAGAGCGAGTAGAAACATAATTGAAGAAAAAGGAAGTTGATTGTTGCAATGTCGCACCCAAACCAAAAAGGCAAACAAGGACGGAAAAGGAAAAAAATTCCCTCTGTTCCCAACACACCAGTAAGACCATATATTAAATTGCCAAATGAAAGAGTCTACCTCGACAAACCAAGGAGAGATTTTTTATACAGAAAAGGATTCTGTGGATCCGGAGCATATTTTTGCAGCAATGGCGAGTACCAAAGATCCCCAGACCTACGAATACCAGGAAAGGGAGACTTACGAAGGACCATACGGAACGGCTGGGAGCTCCAGTACGATAGAGTTTTAGTCATGCTGACCTGCCCATGGTTGATGCAGCCGGTCCCCTGTTGTCCTGCCTCGTCTCCCTGGATCTTGAACACCACTCACCTAACGGTGAAAGGGAAACATCTGAAATTAAGGTGGGGACCTAACTACGCTGACCATTTGCAAGATGAATATGTTGAGATTTGGCTGGGTGAGGAGGTAATTTGGACGAATAGCCCAATTATGCGGCGCCGAACGGCTCTGCACGTTAAAAACAAAAAACGTTGTGTCATTGAGAATCACGACCTGAGGTTACACACTGTCCATTACTGCCTGCCTAGTCCAGGCCCGCTAAATCCGAACCCAGACCTACGGATGATGAATATGCCATACACCAAGGTCAGGAATTGGATGCACCTCCAGCAAAATCACTCCGACCTATGGGCAAAAGTAACGGAGCTCCAGACGGAAGAAGGAGAGCCCCTATTCGCAGCACTCGCCCAAGTCAGAAACTATATTTCACCGGAACACAAGGAGGGGTACAGACGGCTGACCTGGCGTGCGGATGACGATGGAGACTGCATCGGGCCACTCCCACAGCCACAGTCGCTGGTCGTCACCTACTATCGATGGGTGTGGAGAGGGCTGGACGAAAGAATAGGACACCACCCCTCAGTGCTATATCATCGACTCCTGAGGGGAAGGGTTGTTCAGACTGACCCGGACTCGCCTCCGTACTTCAGCTCCAGCCATCACGAACCGACAACGGACCTGCAACCGCAGACCTCCACCCAGGCGACACCTACTCCATGGATCTCCCAAACCTGCTTGGGGGAGTTCAAGGAACTAGGCGACCCGCAAGATTAAAACCCAACAAATCAGTAAGCCGCGGAAAGCGACTGCAACAATCAAGTAAACGACCACGGAACGGAAAAAGGATATGTTTTTGCGTAATGGCTAAAATGGTAGCAGTATTGGTGGGACTAGCAGTTGTCCTAGCTATACTGTACCACTATGGTAGTGAACCATGGGACCTAACTCATGTAAAGGTGTCCTACGCTACCACAAAGAGGTTCGACCAGACATGCTGGACGGTGGAACCTGCAACAATTGTTCTCTCCAAATTCGCTGGATGGGGGAGCAACATCACCCGGTTGGACCTGGAAGGTCTAAAGGGATTGCAAGAAGGGGGAGAGACAGCCCCGAATCTGATTGCTACTATCAGCGCGTGGATCGCTACCTGGAAGCAAACGGGTGGAATCAACGACACAGAGGAGGAAGCAGATTGGACTAAAGAAATCCAGCGACTGACAGAGAATTCAACATGGAAGGTGGATGAAATATCTACTGAAGAAGAGGAAATGAAGATAACTATCTTGATCCAGAAAGAAAGAGCAGAGAAAAGGGCACAGTGTAATTGGATTTACCCCAAGTACGGGGTCCCAGGCTGGTACTGTTCATGGGCATGTGTCCTATGGGCAGAGCGAGGGACCGAGGGATACTGGAAACCCGAGGTAATATACGCAGCGAGCCACCGCAATGATACGTGCTTAACTATTTTGCCAGGAGAAGGGGATTTCTGGGGACACTACAATCTCACCTGCGAGGCTACACCACCACGACGTACGCCCAGGCGGCCTAGAGTGAGGCCACTGGGTAACTGCACGACCAGTTGGGTGAACAACACCATAAGCCACGCTGAAAATACAACGCAGCAGGCAGAAGAGGAAGAGGTGAGTCCTACGACTCCAGAGCCCACGGAATGGCAGCCGCCACCGAGATTCAAGCCACGAGAATCCAGTCATCGTAGAAATATGAGCAGGAGGTGGGCAAGGGAATGTATAAAAAACAAGCTCCCCAAACTTGATAAGTGTTTCTGGAACGTATTCTTCTACTGTGAGACCCAGAATTACTTCGTAATAACCGCGGCAACAAAACCACAGTATCAGGCTCATAAGTACCTCTATCTACCCCAACCTAATGCCCAGCATGAGGAATGGCTCAACAGGACATTGCCCTGGATATGGGTAACATCGCTGGAGCATTTCAGGGGATCCTTCCGCCAGGGATACTCCAGGGCCAGCCACGGCCTCGTAGGACCTAGAAGGACAGACATGTATGTACAAAAACTGCCTAAACCAGAGGATTTGATGACAGTCCCACTCGGAGATTTCCAAAAAATTGACACGTGTGTGACCAACAAAATGTTTGAGGCTCTGAATGGTACAGAGTATCTAGCCGAGGGAGCCTCACCACGATGCACACTCTGGCAAGAGTGGCACCGGGTTTGGGGGACATGGCTATATGACTGTACGGGCCTGAAGGAAAATCAAACCATCAAAGGGACCCTACAAGCTTGGAAAGAGGGCCATACCAGAGATGGTAGCTCAACCTGGTGGGGCCTACAGAAGGATGAAATAATGGCATGGGTTGTGCCATGCCTAGCTGAGACAACAAATTACTGGGTGAAGTATCAGTATATTGCCACAGTGTACTCAAAGGACAGGGACATCTGGCCCGGCGTATGGAGCAAACCCGAACCCTATGTGGGCCCACGACCCTGGAAGATGGAGTGTAACCAAGGCAATACTACTTGCAACGTCAGCCTGGCCGGGAGACATTGTGAAGCCGTGCCAGGGTGGGAAGACCATTGTCAAAGACACTATGGAGATGAGTATGACACCCATGTGCAAGAAGTAACCTGGGTGAAAGGAAAGGACAAGAAATGGCGCAGATCCGGACCACTAACAAGCAGCTGTACCAACTTAATCCTGGGCCATCGTATGAAAGACAGAAAGAATGTGAACGGACAGATCATTCCGCCAGTAACAGACCCTACAGTTTTTCTGGCTGAAGGTCATGCCTTCCGGAAGAGTCTGTGTGAAGGAAAGGAAGACAAAGGATTTGAGTGGATAGGGCCTAATCGCCTATACGGGAACGGAACGTGCTATTCACCAGAAGAGCACTGGTTGAGCTGCTGCAGCGGCCGACGTGAACATGAGTGTACCTGGATCGAGTTAACAGGAGCCACCATTGTCGGGACAGCCACGGTGGCAGTCGAAGAGATGGCAGGGAGGATTGGAGAAGGACTCTCAGTCGTACAGAGCTGGATGGGATCGTTAGTATCCTGGCTCTGGCCATATTTGTTGATGATAGTTGGAATTGTGATTCTCGGCATAATAGCATGTGCCGCCATTAAGGGCGGGGTCGCAGCTACTGTGTCCTCGTGCTTCACGAGGAAGTCAAGGAAGAAAAAGGAAGTGAAAGACAGGCCCCTCCTACGGGAAAGGGAGGGCCATACCCGTCTATAAAGGGTGGACTACTGGAGTGTCACAGCCATTGCAGACCCGGATCCTCAACCAACAGCCTCGACCTAACAAGAAGAAATCTACACCTACGGCCAAGATGACAACTGACATCACCACAACCATGGGCACCAGCCTGACCACTTTCGGAGTGAGTACAATCTCCACCACCGCAGCCCCAGGCCTGACCACTATCCGAGGGGGTACGACCGAAGCATTCCAAAACTCCTCAGCCGCAGACCCAGTATCAGTGATTAGATTAACCGAGCTGGACTTTTGGGTCCTTGAGATCATATGGTTCTTCTACTGCTGTATGGGTGACTGGTCCGTATCCCAGCCACTAAGAATGCTGACCCTAGTCGCGGGGTGTCTGAAGACGGCGGTCGAGAACATCTATCGTGGGTCAATGAGGATCACCCTTTCCTGGTTTGCTCTCTTGGGGAGAGTCAACATCGACACCACACGCTTCGGACTAGTGAAGGGAGGAATGGTGGTCATCTGGTTGGGATTCGATGTAGCTGCCATTTTCTATAAACCATTGAAACTGGTGTCAACACGCAGTTGCTGCGCTGGCCTACCTCATGGTCATGACCATGGCTTTGCAACAAAGAGGAAGAGGGCGTTGGCTCCACAAGATCCTCACCATTACTTTTTGGGGCCTAGGTTGGGGAGTGAATGTCGCCATCTACTGGGCGGGTTCCGAATCCTCGATCGCCATAGCAGCATGGCTCATGATGTATGAGGCACTTTTTCCCCGGAAGAACAGAACCGAGAGCCCAGGCCTAACACCTCCGATGGCGTTGAGATCACCATGGCTGAGTCGCCTGGCTTTGAGGCGCTCCATGACACAGTCCGCTGCTAATAGGGGATCTTAAAGAAAGAATATAAGATCACCCCCTGCTAAGCTCGCTTTGCCTAAACGCTTAATTTAGCAATATTAATGAAGTCTTTGTGTTCAATTTATTACAGGAAGGTGCCGGCTGCATCTGCTGTGGAATCCTCACGGAGCAGGCAATGCATCTATGGGAGGTAACCTCTGCGTTATGGTGCACCCAGTGCTACCTGGGGCATTTCCCAATAGGAGCAGCCAGCGGCATCTTCTGCAAAGGAAGTACCCCTTTTATACTGGCAATGAATGTAGTCGACTGTATGGAAATAGAAACACAGGCGAAAGTAATATGGAATTCTGCAGGAGGAGCTGAACCTCAGATCCAATTCTACACCAATGGTATGTACTGTCCAGTATATACAAAATTATGGGAATTGCCTGATGGTACTCGGGTATCTACCACCCATCTTGTTGAGGGTCGGTTCGTCGTCATTGACCCACGCTTACCTCCGGTGCTCTATCGATCACCATCTCCTCCTCCCGAGGACATCAACGACACTGCAAGCGAGACAGAGGTGGAACACCGCGACGTGGGTATACAGACGGAGACCGCAGGAATAATACCAAACCTGATGGGAATGTGGGGATACGATGAGGAATGGGGAGAACTGGTAGAAGTCATCCCTGAAGGGCTAGCGGGCTATCGGGAGAATGGCGACGACACTTTTTGCAGCCCTGCCCCTACGCTGGGTTCCCTCTCTCCAACCACCATACTGGACCAGAACGTGTTGGCCCTGACGCGGGACATGGACGCGCAGCTGAAGGAGGCAGATGAGGAGGACGAACTCCTGGGATTGCAGCCGCCGGGGTTGGACGGCCTGGTGGTGGTCGACAGCTGGGAGCGGGGATCAAGCCCATCCTCACTAGACGACGACGTGCTTATCATCACCGCTCCAGGAGACGACGACTCCCTGCAGGGAGACGACTAACACGGCACGGCAGCCTGCGACCTCAAGAAGGGGGTGTCAAAAAAGAGGATTGAGATCCCAGGAAAGCCGCCTTAAATGAAGGAATACAGTTCGATATGAAAGTAGGATAAAGGGACACAAAGCATATAATAAGTAATCATTTTAAAGCAAGTATGTATAACATAAGGATAATGAAGTGATTTAACAAATGTATAACTGAGTAAGAAGTGAAGTCTGTGTGTGGGTGGAAAGAGCTGATGTAAGCAGGATGGGGACCTTAAATGATGAGATCATAACAGATGGTGGGGTGATGTCCGAACATGCCCAGAAAAGAAGGAAGTGAGAGTATCCACACCAGAAAATTAGGGCGTTGTTCGCAGCACACACACATATAATCAATGATGTCATGTAAATCACATGCCGAGGGAGGGAGTGTTGGGGAGGAGGGAGGGGAGAGAGCTCCAAGTTATAAAAAGGAAGACTTGCAGATAGCAAGACGGGATTCAACGTGGGAGCCACCCAAGTGCTCCACGGAGAAGACACTGGACCTCGCTCAACAAACCGCATCGGAGGACTTCGTCTCTGTTCACGGAAAGAAGACAGCCGTTCCAGGACAAAGATTGAAAGACGGAGATTTTCCTCTCCCCCTGTTTGACTTTAACAACTGGACAACAGATGGATGCAGCCGCCCTAAAGACTTTGTACTGAGTCTGAGAGAGCGCTGAACGGACTTCGTTGGCCTCGCAGGAGGAGCTGAAGGTTCGGCCGGACCTTCAGCTCCTGAAAACCCCACAAAGGACATTTTATTACATCGTGAATCCAGCTCCACCGAGCCGCCTCGGCATCGACAATTAATGAGTATAACCTGAAAAGAAATTGTAACCTGATTGAATTAAGTATCGTATTATATTATGAAGAGCTGTAGCTGTGCCCATGCTAAATATATCCTGCAATAAATATCTAATCTGCATTTAAAGTAAAGTTCTCAAGAGCATTCATTTGCTGAGGTAGTAGAAGTTCCTCATGGCAGTAAAAGGGTAAATCTATTGTATGTTAACAACAAGAGTTCTTAATGGTTATCCTAGTGACCGGTCCACTTAACAGTCCCTTACGGTTTTAGTTATAATCCTAGCCGTTAAAACCTAACCTGGCAATTTACCAAGAGCCCGGATCCAAGAGAGGAAAGCTGCCATAACTGACGCGACTAGGTAGAAGCGCCCGGCCAGGGTGGCCCCTCGGCCGAGTGCACGTTACCAGTGGAAGCAGGGTAGACGTCAGGAATAACGATAGTTAGCAGAAGCCAGGCGAGTTTCCTCGACAGAACACCAGCTCGACAATCTTTTAATAGAGAGCTGAGTCAGTAGGTAGCCCCGTATCGGGCCAGAGAACCCCCGGATCTAACAAGCTCCAGTGTCTCATTCAGCATGAAGCGCCAGTGTCTCATACAGCATGAAGCTCCAGTGTCTCATACAGCATGAAGCTCCAGTATCTCATGCAGTATAAAGCTCCAGTGTCTCATACAGCATGAAGCTCCAGTGTCTCATACAGGATGACGCTCTTTCATTGCGCCAAGGGGTTTGCTTCACCCTCTGATTCGCGCTTGCGTTAGACTCCTTGGTCCGTGTTTCAAGACGGGTCGGGTGGGTTGCCGACATCACCGCAGACTCCTGACGCCTTTTACTTAGTGTATCCAGTATTGGTACTGGCATTTTTTTTTATTGACACCAATTCCAAGTTGAGATTAAGGTGGATTATGTTCCAGATATTAACCTGCCAGAATCAGACCAAACAATGCATGTATGAAAATGCCAGAGAATGCCAGATTGACAATAATTAGGATTAAAGCCAGTTGACATGTGAGTATCACACTAAACTTTAACCACAGAGACTCTGTGAACAGCTCTTGATGATGAAACACTTTTTGTTTTATACCACAATCAAAGTTTTTGTACATGCAGTTGACGGGAGAGCATTAAAAACCACAAGAGGAAGAATTACTAAAGCAGCAGAACAGCACGGGGATCCAGAGTGTTCCCAGTGCTGTCGCCCTAATCTCCCCACCCCCGATCCTTCCATTAGCTTTGGGCTTGAAAGCATCTTAGGCCAATCCACTTGTCCACCTGCTACCTGTGTATCCAGCCATACTCCATCACATTAACATTCACACTCCTTTATTGATCGTATTTCTCAACCCCACACCCACTTTCTCTATCTGTCTCTCTTTCTCTTTTAAGCTTTCTCTTTCTCTTCAGCTTGAATCTGTTTACTGGCACAATCAGCATTGTTCAGTGATGAATTCATTAAAACTATATTTCAAATATCATTTTATTTTTTACAATATTGAGTGGTCTCTTTGTAGGCTCAGATTACCAGCAGATCGTTTGAATCATCCCTTGTCATCTTGACCTTTGTCCTTCTTTATTCATTTTTACTTCATGCCTCTTTGTATCTTTATTCTTTTTCTCCACTAATACAGTGTATATTGTATTTGTCTCTTTACTTACCTACTGAGACTATAATGTTCAACCTAACTGAGTTTCTGGGGGCCAATACAATTCTGAATATTGTATTCAAAAACAATATAAATGTGTCTAAAAACGATATTGAAGCAGCCCGATGGTTGCTTGGAGAGCCCATTTCCTTGGACCTGTCTCACAGAGAGAGATTAGTTTGTTGCTGAGCTATATACGGTAGTTTAAAGAGATAATGATGTCTTGGCTGATATTGTTTTTTAACATGAATGTATCGCATAAACTCAATTAGAATTGCTTAAAATTACTCTGAGGAACTTTTAACTGTCTCAAGCTGTTCAGCAGCGACTTCGACTCTGGCGGGAGGTGGAGAGCCCACACCCGGCAGCAACCGCTCCTCCTCCAGACAGGAGTCCAACACCGACACCCTGCTGCCGGAAACTCAGACCATACCGCTGGGCCCGCTGGAGGGAAGGGAGGCATGGGAGAACCAGAACTGAGCGGAGTCAGACCCAGCTACTGTTCTCTCAAGGCTGCTTGGAAACCCTACCACTTTCGTTCGACAAAAAATGAAAGTTCCTCATAGTAACTTTAACTTTGGTTATCAAATAGTTGTGAATAAGATATTTGAAAAACACAGGACTTTCAACCAGGCGGTCGGTGTTCGTGTCCTAAAGCGTTGACATTTTTGTACTTATGTCACATTGTTTACATTTGACTTGCTTTCGTACTTATTTGAAGCCCAACCATGATGTTTTTCCTGAACCTAACTAAGTGTTTCTGTTTGAATTCACAGCGTTAACCAAGTGCCCACTGCAACTGTAGTGGAGCGTCATAGTTTGACGCACTGGGCTACCCAGTGAGTTAGAAAGGGACGCCAATGGGTCTGACAAAGCTTCAGTATGTGATGAGTTGTGAGTGCCAGTATGAAATGAGTTGAAATGTTGGGATGACCTCTGTCACACATCTCTCCTGCTCTGGAACAGATTATATATACATATATATATATATTTATACTGTATATGACTGACTGTGTTATACTTGCTTTGTGAGGAAGGCTCTTTGATGCAGATATAATGGAGGAATCTGTTTAGAGTATTTCCTCTATCTAGAGCCTCAGCCCACTTCTAAATATACTCACACAGCAGTGGGAACTATGTGAGATGGTGCGAGTCACTTCTTCAGGTCGGCAGGTCAGCCCGTCGATTTTTTTACCTAACCTGCGGCCGCTTGTTCCGAATCCCCTCTAAAAATAATTAACAACAGTGAGAATTATTCATCCCCACAGCTTAGCGTCACCTCCGCATCACAGATCCTAATAACAAAGTTCTGCATGAACGCATCGAGTGTAGGCTGATAAGACTTGGCACGGCGTGGCTCAATGCACCCAGACAAAGAATTTATTTTGCTTCTGCCAAATGAACGGATGGCATTAATAAAGATGATAAGTTCAAGTGAATTTCATAAATGAATGTAATAAAGATATCTCCATTCCAAAACATGGCCAGGTGGGGCTAATATTGAGCATAAAATATCCCAGTTTCCCTTCCCTCTTCATCCACTCTTTCTGTGGGGCTCTCTGGCTAAACTGCTGCCTGCCAAAAGATTGTAGGACCTTAATTATATGACTTTTTAATACATGCACATTTTACAAGTTGAGACATATGAGAAATAAGAGAAACAAGAGCTTTTGGAACTTTGGATTTCATTTCTCAGTATGTGGGGTCCCTCAAACCCCACTGATATATGTGGAATAATTGTAATAATAATTCTCCCCAAAAAATACCCCAGTATTTTACCTTTAAAGGGCGGGTCCATCTGAGTTCTCTTCCAGGTTTCTTGAATGGAAACATCTACTCAACCACAGTAAGCTAATCAATAAGGTTATGAGTAATGGGAATGCTAGTTAGCTGTGCGAAGTTTGGAGACAACTGAAAGGGTTTGATCGGATGTGGTCATGTTTCCCGTTGGCACAAATTGCGCTTAGACATTTGATGAAGATGAGAAACTACAGATATGTAAGTACTTACTTGTACAGACTGAAATAACAGAAATCAAAGTAAAATGTTCCTCTCAACAACAATCACACATTTCTTTGTGAAATGTGTTTTTGCTGTGTCACAACTTCAGCCTGATCATTCTGTTGCACTCCTCTGTTACTAACTCTCAAGCCCTTTTCCCTGTCTTTGGAATAGATCCAACATGAACTCTGACCTAACTCTGACTGTCTCTGTGTGGTGCGTTTGGGTGTGTTCTGTGGTACCACCATTACAGTCCGAGACCTGCGTGTTGGTTTTATTAGCTGCTTGTGTTCAGTGTTTATTGCGTCCAAAAAATGACAACATTTGACAAAATAAAAAAAATCCAAACAGTGGTGTGAATGATGCATCAGGTGCAGCAGATTAGAAGTCACCCAACAACAGGACAGGACTGCAGAGAGAACCTGTCTCTCTCCTCCCTCCCTCCCTCCCTCAAGACAAGAAAACTGCTGTTCCTCTTCTTCCTTTAATTGTCTTCTTTTCATCCATTACGCTCATGCATTCTGTTCCCATCCACGTTCCTCTCTATTCTGCATTAGCCTCTTCCCTCCCTTAACTCTTTCCTCCTTCCTTCCTTACCACTCCCTCTCCTCCATCCTTTCTGTCACATCCTTACCTCCTTTAACCACCTAATTTCTCCCTCGTGTTTGCCTTTGTTTCCATCTCCCCTCCTTCTCGTTTTGTTTATTTGCTCTTCCTCCCGTTTCTCCTCCTCATCCAGAAGGACTCATTATGGCCAACTCTGTTATTGTCCTGCCTCTGTTGCACACGCACACACACACACACACACACACAGAGAATCACACACAGTAGTCATGTTTTAGGGCGGCTGGTTAATTATTCAGGAAAACAAAGTACTGCAATCCCATCTCGGGAGGGGATCCAGCCATGTTTAATTTCCATTATGTTTCAGAAGATAAAAACACGGAGAAACACACACATAAACACGATCTATCTATTTGGAGTACTGCACCACATATTTGGGTTTCCTAGGAAAATGCTGCCTCAACTGGATGTGATGCAGGTATGGATTATGAAACAGATCAGCACCTGTCATCTGCTGAACAATGTGTCCTGCATCTTCACTGTCAGCCTGTACAGATGGTCCACTACTCAGCTCTGGAGAACCTTAAAATCAGTTGGCGTTCAATGTTCAACCCGGCGGCAATCTCTGGTTCTGAAAAGTGAAGACAATGCTATCCTATATTTGCTCCCTTTTTTTGTTTGTGCTCCGATCCAGGACTCTGCTCCGTGATACGACCTGGACCGTGAGTTTTATGATGCGTTGCACTACTAATAGTATTATACTATTTCTAGCACATTAAATGTTTAAATGTTTTTTTAAACTCAGCTTTTATCTGCTTGTGCTTGCCACACTTTTATTGTATTGAGCCTAAGCCATTGTTATCACTGCCAGGAGGATCGTGTGTGTTTCCCCTTTGAGTGAGTGTGCACCTCTGTGTCTGTCCACGGCGAATCTCTCATTCTGCTGCAGCAAACTGCATTATGTGGGTGGCCAGTTATGGCTGCATGCTCAAGGACTCACTTTCTTAAAACACCTTTTAGTACCAGTTTTATACTGCCATCTGCTGCTCGCTGACTCCTCACTCACAACGCTGAACCAGCCCCCCGACTGGTAGGGGCCGCAAGTGATAACCCAGCTGAGTGCATCGCCGACTCCCAGCCGCCACCCTGCGCCCACTGTGGGGGGATAACAGTTTACATTTTGTTTGGCTAACAGGTAACGGAGCTACCACCACACACACTGCTGTAACTTGCTCCAACTCACCCGCTGCTACACTGGTAGACAGCTTGGAGAGTTTCATTTTGTTTTTGGCAAGATTGTACAAGGTGTATTATATCACACGGTCGATCACATGTTTTTGAGTTTGAATGAATTGTGTTTAACGTCGCTTTACAGCCCATTGGTTGTGTACATCACAAGTTGGCTCACTTTTTTTGTTATGGACGATGTAGCTGCTGCTATGCGGGCGGACAGCTTGTTGAGTTGAATGTTGTTTTTGGAAAGAAATGTATGAAATGACTTTTATAGCAGCTTAGAGGCGATTGCCTGCATACATCGCCGCTTGTTTTTGAGAGAATTCATTGTTATTTATGACGCCTTATGGAATATCGGTGTCTAGACGGGAGGTTAGCCAATTGTGTGTTGTATTCATTCAATAACACAATACAGCAGTGGTTGTTGCATACACACCTGACAGAGATCTACACTCTACTCAGTGCACCTTTCTAGTTTGGATTCTATTCGAGAAGATGGCATTTCTAGTTTTATGCAGAAGAATTATGTTTCACAAACTTCACACCAAAAAGCTGGTATGAGCATATTTTTTTTCAGCTTGTATTAGTGGTAAATCCATATACGACATGAATTAATCATAAGTGGACCCTGCAGCTTTTCATCTGCTCACATTATCGCCTTTAGTTTGGAGGCTGCATTGGTTGCCAGACATCAAAGTCGGGGCTCAAACGCTCAGCCAAAAAGCCACACGATGCTACCTTCCCGGGCTCAATGCAACACAGGACGCTGGCAGCCTCATCAAAAGACGGGAGATGCCTTCAGACATCATTAGTGGGGAGTGCTCTACACCGTGTGGAGAGTGTTTGGCTGTTCCTGTGTGTACGTATGAGCATTTGACATTAACACTTTACACCTTAAAGTGCAGACGTTTTTTTATATGTGTATGATTCTCCCACGTGAGATGCTGAGTTTGTGCGCATTCTTAAATACAGATCAATAAGTTCTCTCCCTAAACAGATTTCACAATCAGCAGAAGTTCAATTGACGGCTTGCACACCAGCCCAAACCAACCGTGGTTATTCCATACTCATCATGTACCTGAGCAGACACACTTTCAGACGAACCAAGAGGGTTAGGTGTGAAAGCACCGTTAGTACAGCTCTAATATGGCTGTCGGCAAATATTCAAGAAGGATTCTACCAATTACCACCAAACCCTTATGTTTCTGAATCCTGCTCCTCGGGAATAGCGAACTCCACTACTTACAATGAAAATAATTCCAAAATGTAAATCCATCAAATGGCTGTTGCTGAAAAAATGGCAACCATAAATGGAATCAACAATTGTTTTTGAAATGATATGAATCTAAGGCTTTCCTTGAGTGTGCTTTATGTTGATCATAAAGTTTGAGCGAATGCACGATTTGCATACTGATATGCATTACAACTCTAGGTGTTCATTTTTAGTCTAATTAGCAGTTTCAGTCCGTGAGCAGCAGGGCTTGTCATCCGGTGACGGAGAGATGAAGACCTCCTTGTCTTCTTGTCCTCCTCCTTCTCTTGCCCTACATGATCAGACCTCTGATCAGTTATGATCTGACCTTTTCCTTGGCTCCTCCTCCACCTCTCCTCTCCCTCTCCTCCTCTTTCTCTGAATCCTACTTGGCATTCTCTTTTTCCTCCCGTCCACCTCTCCTACATCTGCCTCTTCACAGCCCCTCCCTCCCTTCCGCTCCTCATTTCGGTACCCTTTCCTCCTCCTCTACTGGCTTTTGTCTTCTCTAGCACTTTCCCTTTCCTTCGCCTCCTCCAGTCTGACCTCCCTATTTTCACTATGTCCTCTCCTTCGTTCTCTCCGTTTGTCTCCCTCCTTCTTCCCCTCTCCTCCCAGGGTCCCATCAGGCCAAGCCAACCTAATTAGGAGTGTTGTGCCTGTTAGAGGGCTCAAACACCACTCCTGTTTATTGCAATTAGCATGGCCATTAACAAACACTTCACAACACCGGGGGGCGCCGCTTTCTGCATTATTTATAAGGTGCGGAGGAGGGAGGGGGGGTAGCATGAAGGGAGAGCAGGATAGCTCCCATCTTGTCCCCTGGTTTCCTTCTCTCTCCCGCTCTGACCTCCCTTTCCTGGTTTTACCCCTCCCACTTTCTCCTTCTCCATCCATCTCCCACTTTCCAACCATTATAAAGAGATCTGTTAATGTCCATACATTGTTTCTTTTAGAGGTTTGAGGCTCTTTCTTCCCTCAGAAACAGACAGTAAGTCTTGGCATTTGTTCTGAGTCACTGGTGCAACTGATTTAAACAATGAGATTCTGTTACTGTCTTATTTACTTGTTTGACAAGTGGATCCTGTGGTTAAGAGGTTATGTGAGAGAACAAACTTCTCTGATGCTGTTATGCTAATAATGGCTTTCATCACGTGATCTGCAGATGGTGTTATCTCAGGTGCCATAGTGTGGCAATACTGTAATTAAAGCCAACACAAACCAGTTTTTGTTATAAAAGCAATCCACCAGAAATGTGAGCTTGCATGTGTGCGATTGGCAGTGCCTGGCAGTGCCCTGCAGGATGACGTTGGGTTGCAACAACATTTGAGCCAGGTTCAACTTTTTTGCCGATGACCCTGCGTTAGACGGCCGGACGGACGGACGGACGGACAGACAGACGGGATCTCTTGTGTACAGCTCTCTTCATGTCATTCCACATGTTCTCGATGGTATTGCGGTCTGGGCTCTGACTCGGCCATGTCAAGACTTTGAGGTTGAAATGTCTCTTTTTGTCTTCAGTGGTCGATGGGTCAAACACAAATTCAGAACTTTTTCGTAAAGGTGACTGGTGTTTGTGTCCCGCTCAAAAGTAAATGTTGACATTTTCACGTAAATTGCTAGTCACTTGACTATTTTTTCACTCGCTAGTCTAGTGAGTCACTCGGTCAACTTTAAAGTCAATCAAACTGTTTTCTGAAACCCACTAACTGGTTTTCTTGCCTTAACCTAACTTCCAGTGAAGGCAGACGTTTATCTTCAAAGGACACTATGCTTGTAACAGGCGTGTATTGACATGTCGTCCAGACACGTTGAACAGTAACTCTAGAGGGGCACCTAGTGCGTTGATCGCCAATGGCATTGGGCACCAAGCAGCGATATTTGACGATTTGGGAGGGAGAAGGATTTGTGATATTTGGAGCCATTCACTATCCAATCTATCTTAACAAGAGCCTCTGAGTACAAAAAAAATGTCTTTTTAAGCACATGCATGCATAAAAGTGTTGAAATTGCAGTTTGGTGTGCAAAATTATGTAAATGTAGGTACAAATTTAAATTAAAGTTAAAAATGAAAAGAGATGCTTTGCAGAGTGGGGATGAGTTAAACATTTCTATGGCCACCAGCGGGAATGGTATCATGTGCTGCTCGGTGGAACACCTTGGGGAATCTTTAGCTGAAGACACTTCTGTTCTCAACCAGTTTGTGGGTGGGAGCCGCTGTTCAGGACGATAACCAACTTGGAGCATTCTTGTGATGTCACCCATTGGTTTCTGGAAATAGGTTTTGAAGCCTTGAGTTCAGCATTTTGGCAATCAGCATTTCCTTTTTTGTAACCGGAAGTACAACCACACACTGAATTAGACATTTTTAGGCCACCAACGTGTTACAATTAACTGTCATGAACTGAAATCATTCTGTAAAAGGGTTGAAGATCTGAGAAGAAAATGCTGTGATAGCAATCTGTCAATCACAAGGTAGCCCCAACCGAAAGCATACCCTGCTTTATGATCTATTTGACTCTAAATGGACCATACTTTACTAAATGAACATTATTCTGCATTGAAGAAGATATACAACTAGCAATTGAGACCATCCAACCTCCTATCTTAAACTCAGGTCCAGTCAGCTTCAGTTGCTGGCATGCAGGCTTCATTGTGCAATGCAAAGGTGACCCAGACTTCCCAAAATGTCTACATTGCCACTGCATCATTCACCAGCAGGCGCTATGTGCAAAAGTAACCGGCTTTGATCACGTGATGACTGCTGTCGTGAAGATCATAAATGGCATCTGCTCCAAAGCCAAACAACACAGGATATTCATAACTGATGATTTGTATAAACATGGGACAGAGTTGATTTGTTGATCATGATTTGTTCAAAAATGTTACAAAAGTGGTTATTACCAACGAGACATGATTTGAAGATATGACAGTTAATGATTTCATAAAAAATGTTAGAAGTGATCATTTTTACAAAAATATAACAGGTGTGATTTTGAACCAAATGCTACAAATATGCTTATTCATACAAAACTGTCAAGCAAGATATTTACTAAAACATCAGAGATGTGATACCTCCGACTTTCAAATGTTGAAACAGAATAACAGAAATAAATGTTTAAATATATCTGTTTCCTACCATCACGTTGTGGAAATCATTGTTAATAATTATTGTGAGGAATAATTAACATTGACATGTGATCAGACAGTGTCTTCACACATATTATTGAAAGGTGATCTGTGCAACTTTGTTATTCATGAAGTTTGTATCAAACAAGTAGCCCTTCGTACTACTCAGTACCCTTGAAGTAGCTCTCAGTTTCAAAAAGGTTGGTGACCCCTGCACTAAACTATATATATATATATATATATATATATATATATATATATATATACATACATACATACTGTATATATATTAGTGCTGGGCAATGATTACAATTTTTAATCGTGATTAATCGCATGATTTATTTGCGATTAATCGTGATTGATGATTAATGATTAATTAATCGCGACATAATTCCAGGACGCTGTCATTTCTGATGGATATGTTTGCATTGGACTAATTCCATTACTGAGATCTGGTAATACCTCAATATTGTTGAAAAGAAGTCCAGCTGCGAGCTTACTTCTACCATTCTAGACAGCTAGGAATATGCTGTCATGTTACAATTGACCCTTCCTAAGTCCCGTCCCTTTTTGCTCTGTGCTCCAATACCTGTTATACTTAGACATTCTATGTGATGTTCAAAGGTAATACTACTATGTAAGTCTCATTGCATTAGTGTCACAATCTTCATGGCCTCATGACGTTCTATATAGTCACAGCTACTATGAGGAACTTTCATTTTATGTTGAATTTGGCATCCCTTACGGACAAAATTGGTAGTGTTGCCGAGCACCAGATTACCTTTAAAAAAACTTATTTTACTGCAACAGGGTCTGACAGTCTGCCCCACACAGCCGTGGTTCTGGTTCTTCAGTGCCTCCCTTCCCTCCAGTGGGCCTAGTAATGTGGCATTTGCCTCCAGCAACATGGTGTTGGTGTTGGCTCACAGTGGGGACCGGCAAGAGGTCCAACTGCAGCTCAAAAGTGGTAGTGAAGCTGGATCAGGGTCTGTCCATGGTTCACTGGCCTCTGCCAGACGCCCCACTGGAGTCTTAGATGAAGGAGTTTCTGGTGAACCTGAATGATTTCATCTCATTCCATGCCCCATATATTTTGATATGTACAATGTCTGGCATCCCAACGAGAAAAGTTACCTTAGTAAAGATAATTTAAATTTCCACCCAGTGAAAGCATTTTTATATTGTGAAGTGTTGTAATGTGTGCACATCTGCACAACAATCCTCATTTTTAACAACACTATCATGCCTTTTTTTGTAAAGTAACAGTAACAGGATAGAGTTAGCTGTCTTTTCATGTCCTAATTACATCACACTGTTCCATGTATTCCAATACTCCCCAAGCCTGACAATCACATACTACATAAGATGAAACCTCAAATATCACTGCAGGGGACGGAGCTATGGAATTTGAAAGGAGCAAACATCTTTTTGAATTATTAATGAAAAATGAATCTATGCATTATGAGAAGATGAGTACTGAAACAGAGAAAAACAGGAAAATAATTCGTGAAACTAAGTTAGATGTAGAGTCATGAGAAATGAACCTAAAATGTGAAGTGTCTCTTCCAACATGTGATGACGTCTGTCTCGGGTCGCTGGTGCCGACCATTTTGAAATGCTGGTGATAGAATGTGTGGTCTATATTATATTTTATTAGGCATGTGAAAAGTGCATTTGGTCCACTTCCTGATAGGGGCCATGGTTGGCCTAGGCACACAGCAGATAAAGTGGGCTCTGGTACTCTGCTGGAATGCTAAAGTGTGGCAGGATGAGATGGAGGGAGGTTTATCAGTCAGCTCTGAAGGAATCTGGGTTCCACTTCACTGTCCTCTATGAGCTCAGTGGGCAATGGTGCATCTAGAAAGACTGAATGATCGGAGACAGAGTGAAACGGCGGGTCATGGACAGCAGCGAGCCTCAGCCCATAGCCCACTGCAATCACTTCCAAATCTCACCTATAAGCATACAAATTGTTCAGATAACAGTCGTCTGGCCTAATAACTTGAATTGGAGTCATGGAAGGAAAGATCCAAGATCAGAAGCCATGATGGAACTCTGTCCCACTGGACTAAACACAGATATTAGGTCACTGTAGGCAACATTGGTCCCAAAATTTGATTTGAAATCCATCACTAATTATTTTTCCTCCCCCCCGCCACGGTGTGTGCACACACACTGATATTTTGTGGGGGTATTTATGCTTAAATGTTTTTATGGTATGAAGAAAATATGGATATCAGGGAGCTGTAAATGTGACTCCAGGGACGTCTGTATTGAAAGTGCTAGGGCCTTTGTGCCCATAGAGAAAGTGGGCCTTCCAACAATGTCTTGAACAGAGAATGTGATCTTGTGATTGATTGACATTAGCACCTTGGAGGAGAATTTATTTAAAAAGAAAAATGGTTGCCATTTGCTTTAAGGGCTCGATAAATCAAACCCATTTGTCTTTGGTGTTTTTGTTACATACAAATATGAAATGATTGCTGGGTAATATATAAGCTGATGTTGGTCATGTGACAAGACAATATGATCTACAATAGCTAGTCCTAGTTTCGCTCTACTTTACCGATACAGTAGCCTACGTAACGAATTTAACTGTAAAATCCAACACATTGTTGGTCTAATATACAATTCACCAAGTGGTGTTGTGTGTTTGTAAGTTTGTGCAATGCTTCACAACGAGTAGCTAATGTACACTATGGCCCAATCATCTGGAGTCACAAAATCAGTTTTCTGCAACATTTAGGAATATTCAGAACCTATTTGGTGGCCATTTTGAAAAATGTCTGCCATCAACTGTGTATTTTACCACAAAATGCACAACTGTTGTGCTGAATATGATCAAAACCTTCTCATCATTTTACCCTGACCATTCCGTTTCACTGTGAAATACATAATCAACTTTAGGACAATAAAAAGAAGTGTCTTCACATGCTCTCCATGTTCATCCCTACACCCCCCCTCCCTTCCTTCTCTCTCTCCCTCACCCAGAGCGTGGGTGGCCGAGGAGGAGGACGTGGCCACCTGGCTGAGCATGCGGGGATCCACATTAGCCTGCTGCTGTGCAAACGCGCTCCTGCATCCAGCTCCGCCGCTTTAATTGTCATGAAATCAGGTGCATTTGTGTGTGTGTGTGTATATCTCTGTGCAGCAGCTCCTGGATGCGTCTATTTGTGTGTGTAAATGTGTGTGCACTTGTCTAGGTATGGGTTGTAGACATTGTGCATATGGTATGTGGATTTTTCATGGTAATGAAGTGTTTGGTGATGTGCAAATGTTATTGTTGTTGTGCTGCTTTTATGCTGACTTTGTGTGTGCGTGTTACAATGTGCGTTCAAGGTTGTACCACAAGGCTGGTAGTACAAAACCCTACTGAAGCTCTATATAAAAACCTTTGAGAACAATGTATCATGATTGAAAATGAATACTGAGGGTAAGGAAAGGAGTTTCAGAAACGAAGACGCCACAGCCATTCATGAGCACATGAACATCAGCTCCAGTGCTCCATATCGATGTTTGTCATGAGAGGAATCGGCACAATTAAACTCTCCAATAGTTAACAGATTCCAGTAAACGGTAAAGCTTCATTTTCATTATTCTTTTCAACATTTCTAAGCAGTATATGAACATGTTCATCAATTGTTTATAATATATCATAACTATATAAAGTGTTTATTGATGTATTCAGAAATACAACACTTCCCGTGAAGCATCCACAACTGGATGAACGGATAATGAATTATTGACAAAATAATATAAGTTGTAATCATATGAAAGAGGTTGTTCTATGAATATGATGTATTTGTTTGAGAATTTTGCAACATAAGTGTATTTTATTAATTCCACAAAAGCATTCAATTGATTACTGAGTTATTTATAATCTCTCCTTTCCCTTATCCATGACAAGTGAGCAAATTCCATCTGCAGATGGAGGCCATTAGGTGTTGCTGAAAACTCAGAGAGACATTTAGTAAGTTGACACCGAGTTAAGAAGTTTTTGTTTTTAGTATGAAAAGTACCTTTTCCCAGGTCTATAATGAAGCTCAACATGTTTTCATGACTTTTAAACCACCTGTGAATGATTATTATTATTACAGTTCATACATTTTTAATACGGACTTGTTAATGTGTCCACTGACTAGCTTTAGAGTTAGATGTCAAAAATTGGGCGTACATCCTTTACAAAAAAACAACCAGTAGCATGTTCACGTCCACCCTCTAAGTGTCGAGATTTGTTTTCCCATTAAAAATGAGACATCAGCAAAAGATAGCATGTATTATTGGGGTGTAGTCTGATTCGTTTTTTTAGCATGTGACTCTGCTGTCCTGACTTCAGTGAGCAGCGCATCCCACCGCTGCAGGGCCAGAACAGAGAGGAGCCTCGACTGGGAAGAGGTATAGAATGGACATCATGGCGGTAGGGCAGGGGTCAGCAGCCTTTTAGGTATGAAGTGCCATACCAGCATTAACTTTAATATTAATTTTAATATTTAAAACTCATCCAAATTAAATCGCCAACGGATCTGTCATTTTATTCCATCCACAAGCAATATGCAACATATTGCATATTTCTTTTCCGATAATCAGGACACTTTAATTATATATGAGAGCACTATACAAGAATGCTGCTGTCCTAAGGAAAACATCCACATTTGAGTTGAAATCATTAACCTTCCACCAATCTTGTTCATCGGCAATAAACTTAACACTTTCAAAAGCAGAGTACAAGCCAATCAGAGGAGTGGTTTGGGAATAAAATCAATCAAACTACTGTAAATAACAGGCCATGCAGCTGCCGATGGCTGTGAAAGAGATCATTTGTAATGTGGATGAGAGGTCACTTTAACATTTCCATGCCTTGCTGGCAGCTTCGGCCATTTTGGCGTGAAATGAGGAATGTGAATATTGTTCGCCATTTCTTATAATTTAGATTGCGCCATGTGTGACAGCTCTGCCCCTTCTCTCCTGTCTCTTTATTTCTCACTCACCTCATTCACCTATCAGCTCATTCAGTGCACCTGTCAGCCTCCCTCTTCGTCAGCCTAACTCCCTCACCTGCTACTGTTCACTAATCAAGCACTCCCTCCTCATCAGCACAACTCCCCTCACCTGCCTCTATCCAGCCACTATTTAAACCCCTGCCTCTCAGTCACTCTTTGCCAGATCATTGCCATGTCTACCCGCCCGTTTGGCTCGTCCTGTTCCCGGTTTCCCACGCTGCCTCGCCTCGCCTCGCCCTGCTGGATTTCCCCCCTCGTCTCTTGTCTCGTCCGTGGATTCCCTGTTGTGTTCCTGTAAGTTTCCTGTTCTGATTTCATTATTCATTAAATACCTGCTTCACTCTACTTCTGGTCATTTGAGTCCTCCACCACACCCCGTGACACCATGAGGATATTGTCTCATGTCCGGTATGAGCAGAAACAACAATTACGGTGACCAATAAGTCAACAACCAACAAGTCAACAACCAACAAACGTACATGCATACATATATGGCATTTGAGTGCCCAATAATGGCCCGTTTGGTCCAGAGGAAAAAAGTACCACAGAGCCTGCAGAAGGTTTGATCCCAGCACCACCGTATCAAATGCAACTTGGCGTCAATGGTTGGGCGGTCTCATCTCTACACTTTCTTTGTTTAGGATGTTACAGGATTCTTTTTGTGAAATAACTCTCAAAATACTTTTTTTGTTGTTTTTGACAGACTTTTCTACCACCATTAACTATCAGTTACTTTGTCTGAGTTTTGGTTAACCCAAGCAAACATAAGAAATACAAAGAGGAAGCAGTCTGGTAAAAACCTCACATGACAAATATTAATCACGTTAACATAATCATCAACGGCAGTGACTTGTACAAACAGGACAATATAAAACCAACAAATCAAAAACATGAGAAAAACCACCACCAACCAATATAGAAAGAAAAGGAAAGTCCTGTACAGTAGTAGTACAGTAGTTCCCTAAAGATGTACAGTAATGGCAAGCTATTATACTAGAGAACCCAATATGGATTCTCCATTACACACAGGGATCAGTCAGATATAGCATTCAAACATGGGTGCTTTAGAGGCAATCAGCTCTACGGTGGTCAATGGGCCTCATGTAGGAAGATATATTGGAGCCAATTTCCTCTTGTTCTGAATTTGTTGGTACCCTTTAATTTCTGCACTGTTTTCGTATTTTTTTCTCTAGGTTAGAGGAAATTGGTCCAGAGCACTCTTGCCAAGAAAGGTTCTTGTTTTCACAGTCCACATGTTTGTCGAAATACTGGAAACCAAAAAAAGATACAAATGAACATCATATGCTGAAAGTCAGATTATTATATGTTTGATTGGATTGGACTAATGATTGGATTATTAAATTTGTAGGCTTATGAAATATTATTGGCCCAATGATCCCAATTAAGAGTATGAAACCATTGAATGGCTTACTGTATATACTGCTCTACAATGCTTTTAGATTTTTAGGTAATGCTTAATCCACTGATGCTCTGGAGAATCACATGTTTACTTCATTCTAGTTTATTTGACAGTGCCTCAATTTTGTTTTTCAGACAGCTATTACTTGACTATTTGAATATGGCAAAACACATGCCCTTATATAGTCTTTAATGGAGCCATTGACAGAAAGTTATTACAAACATTCTTAATAATTACATTTTTTCGTTATTTCATTTGCTATGGTAGTAACACCTGGTTAACATTGTGAAACGATGGCATTAACGTTACATGTTGTTAATGTTGTGAAACGGTGGTGGTTAACGTTGTAACACAGGGCTTATGTTGTAAACTGGTGACAGTGAAAGTCACTCAACTTCTGGTTGCACACGGGACACGAAAACCGGTACCCTGAATAAAGGTTTGACCATCCACCACTCCTCCTCCCACTCGTGGAGGACTGTTTGCTGTTTATACTTCCTCCATTGCTCTAATAATTGCGTGGATGGGTTTACATTTGGGTGTGTTGAAAGCCTCTTATAGACGCTAAAGGGTGCCTTGTCGGTATCAAGACGCCGAGGGTCAATGCCCAAGCGTTGGTATTGGGCGCCCTTGGATTGAGACCAGGCTGATCATACATGAGTCGGATGACAGTGATTCCACCATGTTCTTTTTCAAGGTAAAAGCCAGTGTTGGCCCATCATACCAGTGTGGTGTCCCCATAACTTGCTAAACATTCTGGATTTCTGAGTTTAGACATCTTAATCAGTAGAGGCAACCTGTTGCCTTGATGCTCGCATCATCACACGTCAAACCTGCACTTTGCCACATCAGACTGCACACACACACCAGGCTAGATGTCACATCTCACATGAACATGCACACGGCCAGTATCAGGCGATCCGACCGGCCTCTCGTTGCAACCGGTGCTCCTTTGTTGGAAATTAGAGTGTGGACAGCAGGCTAATGATCAATAGGCAGGCCCACTGAAGGGCCACCACTGGGGCTCATTACAAGCTAGATGTGGCCGCACAGTCACAGACACACACATCCCCGGAGAGTCATGCTAATCAAACATTGCACCGACGTACACCTCCTCCCACGGCCGCCTGGAGACAGCAGGGAAAGAGGGAGAAAGCTGAGGCATTTACCAATCTGCATTTCTTGAGGAAAAGCAGCAGGAGAAAGTAAACACGCTCTTGATTAAAGTTCACACAGTGGCTTTCTACTGGGCTAGATTGTAATATAGCTGTGAATTCCATATATGTATATAAATGTTGTGTATTCAGTGAAAAAAGCAACAAGTAGGAAAAGAGATCAAGTGTAATATAGCTGTATGGACTCAATATATAGAGCTTATGACTACTTCATTTACTTTTGTCATGCTTAACTTCATCTTTTGTTAATCACTTCTTGAGTCACATTTAATCAAATTCTAAAAATACTTTTCACTGCTATATGACAGTTTGACTAAAACATTAAGATCAAAAGATAATTTTTTTAATTTTTTATGATGAATTTCTTTTTCCAACTTTAATTTTTTCTTAGTTTTGTTTCATCCCTGAAACTACTTCAGCAATTTTCTTTTGCAAGGTTTGGACAATTGACATGCATTTGACAAATATATTTTTTCCGTTATCTGCTTTGATTCTGTCTGTACAGGTATGTAAATAACTAAGTAACCAGACATGAATGCTGCAGACGCCAAAAGAGAACTATTTTAGCTTATATTTACAGATCTTCACTAATCCTCAGTGCTTCACTGTCCCTCTGCTTTTGGAGTACATATACACTGAATGTACATACTTCCTTAGTGCAGTGTATTCTCCCAAACACACATCTCCTATCTTCGCACACACACACACACACACACACACACACACCAGAGATCCCTATTTAGGCAGGGCTGGGGATTAGCGTTGCCCTTTGTGGATCTGACATTCACCAATTGGACTTAATTAGCAGTGCTGAGCCTGCTGCTGACCTTTTGTCATGCTAGCTGTCATTGAAAACCTTTCTGTTGAGTTGAATGGTGAATGCTATTTGTTAACGTAATCACAGACCAGCCGGCTCGGGCTCATGCACAGCATTGTCTTCTCACCGTCGGCACAAAGGTTTAATGTAAAGATAAGATCGCTGAGCAATATATAGAGCCAATATTGGCTTATTTTATTTTTGTACACTTAAAGGGATATGTCTGGTCACATTATATATGTCAACAAATCCTAATAAAATAAATGTATCTACCAACTTAAGTATTGTGTCAAAGCCTGACATATGGGAGACATTGATGTGCCACTATGTTGCACTGGGTGACGTGTTTCTTCATCACCATGAACTCATACACTAGTCCTGCTGCCACAAATAATCAATCGAGCACCAAATGTGGATTAATCCACCGCTGAAAATAGTCCCCAACAAATGCACTATTTCCTCCTGTTTGAGTAACATTCATTAAAAAACTACAGTGACCAGCTTTTGTTGGAAAATGACTTGATGTTAAAACAGCATCACAGTTTCATAGTTTCAAGCATAAGGCCAAGCTTCAATATTTGACAAGTCGGGAGTGAGAATGCATTGCAGCATCGCAAATACCAGTGAATGGCTGGCAATATATCAGCAGCTATGAAAACAACCAGGGCTCCTGCTTCATCTTTGACCAACTGTACGTGCAGTTGTGCACACAGTGTTCCCCGTGAAATGAGGGGATATTAGAAACATTTCCGTTGAGCTCACTTTCAGTATGAATAAAAGTGGTTTACATGATCTGGATGAACTGTTTCCAACCTGTGACCAATTGGACTGCTTAAGCATTTTTGTTCTCTTGGTGAGTGCAGTGTCATCATAGCCCAGTGAGAGGAACGAAAGTCGAAACACATCAGCAGCTCTAATCAAAGAAATATCCCCGCTGACCTGCAGAGAGACATATTGACCGTTGCTCTTCTATCATCAGTGCATTCTGTGAATGGGGAAAACACACAATGTACAACTCTATTTGGGCTGCCTGCCCCTCTCTGTCTCTCTCTCTGTCTCACTCACACATGCATGCACAAAGCAAAGAGAGATTCTCCTAAAGCCACAGTGTACACTCCACTCTCCAACAACAAAGACAGAAATGTTGACTCAATGTTCTTTCCACTTAAATGCAATTCCTCCCCTCCCTCTCGAGCTGCCGCTCCTATTACCATTGAATTATTTTGCTCGTGTGGACAATTGCTAAACGCATCAGCCCGGCCTCCTCCGCAGAATCAATTCTGCATGCTTACCAGCTGGAATTTTTCAATTTACACGCCCTGAAAAACAATCCCAAATCACTAATCACCGCAGCATTGTTCAATGCTGTTTGGCTGGCTGCTGTGCTCTTTGTGTTTTCCAGTCGTAGGTTGACATAACATTGGACTGCATTTAGCTGGGCAAGTAAGTGTTTAAGTGTTCATGCACTCCGCGGTTGTGTGCGTGTGTGTGTGTGTGTGTGTGTGCACATTTGCAGTGGAGGGGGATTAATTGGGCTGAGAGCAATGCTTTCTGGATAATGTCCTGCATATGCCAGGGAAATGGCACTGTTGACGAGAGCTTGTGTATTGCTAATATCCGGTCTGAATTTAATTTGGGCTCGAATAATCAGGGAAATTACGGCAACGCACTGGAGGAGATTGAGACGGATACAGCCGGCTCTCTGCCTTGAACCAGCAGGCTGAGGGTAATAACATGTTATCTGCTGCAGCTGAAGGCAGGGATGCTGGTGGATGGGAGGTAACGGCAGGATCCTGACCGGACCTGTTAGGGTTCAGCCGATTTTGGAGTCTGATATTGATTATTCAAATGAAAGTTACTGTGAAGAAAGTACAGTAACAAATGAAATTGGTTGATTTCCCTATTTGAAATGCTGGTGGGACTTTACACTACAAGTCGACGAGGCAATACAATCGACCTGCAAGAACGTTAAACTTCCCAGAGTCAAGAGTACACAACATTTCATTGCAGAACGAGACTTGTTGACTGAAAGTTGTCAACATCCCCCATCAGACCAGTGAAATGTTACTTCACATTCAGCGCTGAGAGACCACAGTATCTTTGAGAAAAAACGATCCAATAAAATCACTGCAAAGCAGAGTCAACTCCTAAAACGCAACACCATACAATAATGCCAAAACTTTGAATACTGTGTTTTTAATCAAATACAAATCCCTAATAATCTCCATGGCACACCAGACAATTAACATACTCACACTTAGTCAAACAAAGAAAATGTAACCGACTATTCATCTAGTCGATTGATCAGCGGATGGAGGGAAATCTGTACGTTATCTCTAGATGAACTAAATCGGCCACATTGCACAGTGCACTCTACCTGGTAGCACATGAATGACTCATTATAAAACGCTATTTGCAGCAAATCTAATTATTTGAACCTAATTATTTACATACTAAACTCAAGGCTGACCAGCGTGCACCTGCCCATATTCATATGATTTGTGAAAATAGAACTAGCCATCGGAGTTATCAGGGGATGCGCCTGCAGTTTTATTATAAACAAAACAGTTGATGGGCAATATTGAAAGACAATTCTGATATGTTCACACTCTCCTTTACTTGACAGTGTAGAGATAGAGACTGGAAATGGAGAGAGACAGAGTGATATGAAATGCAACAAAGGTCCAAAGGCTGGAATAGAACCCGGTGCGATGCAATACTGTGACACACGCTGTAACCACTTGACTACCAAGGCACTCTGGGACAGATTAATTAATTACTCAAAACCCACCTGACCCGTATGAGAGCAGAATATGCGGTTATCAGCAGAGACAGAGGCTAGACTGCAGGGGCACTCTATATAGGGAGCTGTCCACTGGGCCGACCTACTCTCTGCCCGAAAAAGAAGGATTAAGATGTGCTTTTCTCTTCATGAACTGAACACCTGCTGTTGTCAGACCAATGAGAAATGTCCAGACAAGAGCATATCGACCAACCAACCAGAGGTCGTCAGCCCTAGGTCATGACACTGTGAAATCATTCTGCAAACCAAGAAACCAAGTTAAGGTTTTCACTGGTACATTGTGAGTTGTTCATTTAGATAATAGTACATTGTGAATAACTATACTTGAATCTATAAATATAGCTCTATACAGTCCTCTTTCTCTGAAATGCATTGTGATTGTTCAACAACTTAGGAATTTGCGGTTGTGTTTGAGTGCTGTGCTCTGTAACCAACCTGCATTGGAATCAAAGAATAAGATTCAAGAGGTTTATTAACTGCTTTTCAATGAGATCAATACATTAAACTGTGAATAAGTCCCCAGTTCATCACAGTGCAGACAACAGACAGTCGACCACCTCACACTCGCATTCACACAGACAATGAATTTAGAGTCGCCGGTCAACCTAACCTTCATGTTTTTGGACTTTGGGGAAAACTCCCAGAAAGGAGAACCACTGCACCTCGTTGCTGCCGAACCTTTGAAAATGGTCAAAGTAATGGTCAAGTTTCATCATGTGAATGCGATCCTTGCCATTTCCTGTCTGTTTCTTGTAGAACTCCTCAGGCATTGTACTGTCATGCAGTGGGTTGCTTGTTCCACTCACTCTGCTGTAATATTGTTAAGGAGGCTGTATAACCATTTCCCATCCATCCCATTTCAACCGAGGATTTGTCTTGTTCATGTTACAAGGCAGCCAGTTTAACTTTATCTCACACACACACACACACACACACACACACACACACACACACACACAGACACACACAGACACACACATTATTCCCTCAGATTTAATAAAACTTCAACGAACATTAATTGTTTTGTTCGTCTTTTTTCCAACTTTTTGAATGCTTTGAAGGTTTACACATTTCAGGTTTGTGTCTGGCAGAGAGAAATACGTTGTCTCACAAAGGCAAGAAACTTAATCATCAATAATTAGTTCCTGCTGAAACATGTCCACTGTAAAACAAAACACCATCATCAGTGTAATAGAGTGCTGCAGGGATATTGTATTTATAGGCAAACCCCGGAAGTTATTATCGCACTGGTTCCCACCCGGCAATGGAAGGAGAGGGGGCAGAAGCAGAGGGTGTGACAAAATTGCCTTCTAGTACTTGTTATGGCCCAAGTCTCTGGTGCAAATAATAAAGATGTCTTGGTCACTTTTGCATTTACAGAAAATTGCTTTCAACAACAGGGGAGCTTGTAGCTTCAAAATGTGTAATTAGGGCTAACAAAAAGGGATCAATCATCGGGACAATGAGGGTTGAGCCTATATGGCTTTCTGAGGGCAAAATATATGTATAATGTATGTACGACAATATATACTGATTACAATATGCTAAGTAAAGGGGTAGGTTCATGAAGCTCAGGCTTCAGCCTACACTTTTTCTGTTGTTTTTCATTTATTTTAATTAATCAAATGTGTTGATTGTGTAATATTCATGCAATCCTTTTGGAAAATTGTTAATAAGGCCTTCAATACATGAAGACTTCTTCTGTAGCGTCACTCAGTATCATACTCTATGTTTAATGAACAGTCTGATCACGCCCTTTGCATTCACACCTGGCATTTCTCCTTTGCGTTGCGATCCGATCTCATTTCTCCCGTGCTCTATGCAAAGCATGCGACTAGGTGGAAATGTGGCATTATCAACAAAAAAAAACATGGCAGGTGCAGTGACTAGACGAGGTACCATGCAGCCGAATTTACTTTTCACTTCAGGCACAAAGAGTGGCATTTCATTCACAGAGGCGATAGTGTTGAGCAGCTCTGCAGCTGCACTGGAAGAGTCTATACAGTATATATATATATATATATATATATATATTAGTGCTGGGCAAGTTAACTCTTATTATCGCGTTAAGGCATTAATTAATTAAGCCGACAATTATTTTATCGGCGTTAACGCATTTAAAAAAAAAGAATTATTTTGAAAGTCCGTTGCTCACTGGCAGCAGTGGAGGAAGTCTTCAGCAGAATACGGTGATGCAGCGTGTGGGAGAAGTATAGATAAACAAAAGCAAGACAAGCTAACAAAAGCCACAGAGAAGTGGATACAAACTGCAGCTGATTACTATTGATTAGTATTCACATTGCGTTTGGTGTGAATGCACCTTTAGGATCGCAACGAATGACGGCATGTATGAGCCTCAAGAATGAGCTAAGAAAGTTAGCGGAAAGATTAACGTGAGACAACATCCGGTTTCTTCAGACGAACATCCGGTTTTCAGAATAAGATATTTCAGAATAAGATAGCAAAGTATGAATGATATTCACATTAAGTATACAACATGCTACCTGCATCTCGTGAGTTAAAGGGAAAATACACCTAAATTGTGGGTAAAGTGTCTTTATTCTTTGATCGCTGGGTAACCATCATCACCTCTGAGTTACAGCATTATATTGATGAACAGTAGAGCTGCATTCACATGCTCTGACTGTCATGAAGACACATTTTTGCTGAAACGTGCTGAAACATTTTATTCCTGTTGCACAGCAGTGGAACGTTTCACATACAGTCACACACTGAGCACAGATAGTGAAGAGGTAGAACTGCTACTGTGTGAAGGGAATACTGCTGTTAAAAAGCACCTCATGTGTTTAAAGTGTTTGCAAACCAAATGTTATTGCCCTTTTGTTCATATAGCAGTACTTTTAAAATAAAACTGCACAATACACTACATATATATGTATATATATATACATGGATGAGATAGATACAAACATCACACTTACCTGATTCTGAGGGCTCCTTCGTTGTTTGTGGAGTGTTAAAGGGACAGATACACTACACAACCATAGCTTATTAACTTAATAGACCAATTCCACTTTTAATGGCATTTATGTTCGAAGTAAAGTATTCTCTTGGGCCATTTCATGCCTTTATTATAACATTAATATCAGGCAAATGATGGGAAATCAAGAGATAGAGATAGGCGATACCAAAGTTTAAAAAAAATGTATTACAATTTCAACGATACCAATACTGAAACAAAAACACATGGAAAGTCCTCACACTTATACACAAATTGGCCATTGATAGCAAATCTGCTTAAAAAGCAATATGAGTACAATTGAATGCACATATTTGTGCCACAAAGTATAAAAGAATTTTACAGTATTTTACAGAAATAGTATTATTCAATAATACTACTTGCAAGGTGCGTTGTTATGACTACTGCTTTAATGCGTGACTGGATAACAATTAACCATTTGTCTGTGAAGTTGATTGCATCGACATTTAAACAGGTTTAAAAAGTGACTTTGTGTTTTCAACCTGATGGACATATCTTTTGAACCTTTAGCGTGCTCCATGAAACTGGTAGCAATCTACCGGTAGCTTGCAAGCGACTTGTTGGAGACCCCCGATCTGAATGCCACGAGACAGCAGCGTCACTCGGATGAATAACAAAATACCCCTCC
>NW_022280103.1:1051842-1060971 GCF_004355925.1 Anarrhichthys ocellatus | reverse complement strand
CCCCCCCCCCCCCCCCCCCCCCCCCCAAACCCAGAGGATTTCAGAGGCTGAGTCCCTGTTTTGTTACCCCCTTCCCAACCCATATCAAGGACCTGTCAAAAAATTAGTTCCACCTCGATTCACTCACCCTCCTCCTCTCCCTCCCACCACCCTAACCAGAGCCTGCCTCCTTCCCCTGCTCTGTGCGATAGTCGATCGCTCATGGATAAACGCAGCTAATATGTGCCAGTAAGTAATGAGGAGCAGATCGAGCTTCGCAACAACACCAAGAAGTAGCATAGAGAGAGGGAGAGAGAGAGGAGGTGATAGAGAAAAATAGAAGAGTAGGGGAGTTGGGGTGGGGTGGGGGGGGGGTTGTGGTGGTTACAAGAACCTTGACAGTTAATTATCTGGAGAATATGGCAATCAGAGCAGCAATGAGTGTTTCTCAGCGTCTCCCTGTTATTTGGTCCTTGGGGACGTGTCGTCGAATTCATTCGACAGACAATCTGCTGAAGGCTGAAGGCCTCTCTGCTCCTCTCTGCTCAGCTGTGTCTGTTGCCAAACCATTCTACTTTCTCTGATTATTCACCTTGACGAGAATTTCTCTCCGGTTGCCCGGGAGTCACGCTTTCGCACAAGTAGCTCGAGGTTTGTTGGCTCCATCTGTACTCACATTAGGGTTACATCAGTGCATACATTTGGTCCATATGACAAATCCTACAGAAAGAAAGAAAAAAAAGAAAGAACATTTACCATAAGTGTTATGTGGCCGAGCTGATTTGCTGTTTTTCAATTTGTCCATTTTCTGTCTTGGGAGTTTGTTTGTGGTGCTCAAACTAAGAGTAAAGACAACTAACAACTAACATATTTACACGAATAAAACATGGTATTACTGACGGTGGCCGAAATAAAGACAGCAAAAAAGGCTAAAAACTGGCAGATTCCTATGCAGCATTATCCAAGTGTATTGTCTCCATTCATTGGCTCATGATAATTCAATTAAGACTATTCATAACTATTTTCCAAAGGCCCATTATTCCAGAAATACAAACTATCCTTCCAACAATCAGAAGCATGGTTAGTTATTATGTAGAATGACATCACCTCCAGATTTTCTTTCCTACAGACTAAGGCATGAATGACGGACCAGTCTATTACTTCTTGCTTTTGTTGGTTGGGTTGGTGAGGTGATGAGTGAGGTCAGTTAGGTTCAGGGTAAGATAATCAGGTTAAGCCAACCAAAGGCAGATTAGGGCTAGTCATGCCTTCCCAGGGTTGGAAAGAACATCTGTAAGCTCCAACATTAGCATTCTGAATAATAATTAGCCATGTGCTTCTATGTCATGCACTGGACAGTTTGTATTTTTGGAGCATCGGGCCTTCGAAAACAATTGAATGGTTTGATTTTTCGGGATAACAGGCTGTTGGATAAATGGGCTTTCATAATAATGGGCCATCGGAACAATGGCATGGCACCGGCCCTTTAGTTGCTGCTCTAGACAATGCCATAAGATTAAAAAGTTATGGGCCGGACAGCTAAACAGTGAGCTAAAACTCCAAGTTTGAACCACTTTAAACATGATGAAATCTCTATGACACCTGTGCAATACACCAACAGTGTATTTATGATATGGTAAACTAAAATATTTTCTTCTATTTATATTATTTCCTCCATGCTATATTTTCATCCAGACTCGGCCACAGCCACAAGTCCAGTGCTGGTATCACAACATCATACTGTACTCAGAGTTATTCAAGCATAATGCTTTGCTTGTTTTGACAGCATTGGATCTTTTTAAAACCTCCAGTGTGCCTTGCTTGTATTTACAGTCGACACAACCCCGTTGTTGCAACAATCTTATTCCATCACATGGACCATTAACGTGTCATCTCTCATATCTCCTTATGTCCTGTGAAAGTCCTGCGTAATGTTACACAAGTCATGCAGTGAAGGCAGGATTGGATTGATAATTAGGCTGCTCTGATTCAGTTTAAAAAGTGCCTGCTGCTTGCTGCAGGCCTGGCTGCCTCTCCCAAGGATCGCCCCCGGTCACAGCCCTTCATTTGCTTTTTTTGGTTTACAGCCATTACACACAAACACACAATGGCCTCTCTACAAGTGACTGACCCTGACCCACCAAACAGTCCTAGAGCCGAGGTCATTTGAAGGAAAAGAGAGAGAGCCCAAGCAGGGAGGACCTAGTTGGTAGAGGTCAATCTTCCTGGTCAATGTATGGACAGTTTGGACACAAATAAGCATAGAACAATTCCCGGCTATCCGCCCACTCTCTGAAGCTCATCTACCTCCAGGCCGTAAAATACCGACAGGTGCACCATAACTCTCTTCTGGGAGGCAGGATGGGGGTTTGTGTGCACTTCTGGAAAGTGATAGAAAACAAGTTCCTGGTTTCTGCTCCCTTTTTCACTCATTCAGTTCCGAGTTGACATTGCGTTTTCAGGTTTGCTTGTTTATAGTATGTATTTGTGTGTGTGTGTGTGTGTGGGTGGGTGTATGTCAGCAATGAGTGATGCAATACATTCCTACTGATATTTGTAAAACCATGGTAGTTTTGCTTCACCTGTAGTGCTCACCTTTAGTGCTTCACCTTTAGTGCTGTAGTGCAGAATTTCAAGAACTTCTTATTTGTCAAATACTGACGCTTGGTCAGTTGCCCTCAGAGTCTGATTCCAAGGCACTCTTTAGTGTCTGCATGAGACGCACCGGGCTTTTTACTAACTCCAATCCCATCCACGTCATTGTTAGACAGTGAGAGCAACTTGCGTGGAATCCACTTTGGTGGTTGGTTTGATCAAACAGACAATAGGACTTTCAACCAGCAGACCACTGTTCATGTTCCACGTAAAAGTCAACATCGACTTATTTTACCTTACTTTTGTTGAGTAAAATGATGTCCTTCAATTAAATTATGTATGTAAGTTATGTAACAAAGGTACTTATTTTAACCCAAACCACAATCTTTTCCTAAGTACCTTTGTCACCTAAAGCTAACCAACCTTAAATACTAAGTTAACCTACGTTGAAAGTTTATTTTGAAAAAAACACTATGCATGTATCGAGCTGAAGCTGACAGGCCGTCCCTGACATGTCCAAAACTGAGGCTAAAAGGCTACCTAGAGCGTCATAGTTTGAAGGGTAGGGCCACTGACGAAGCATCGCTATATGACGAGTAAGAACGTGTTGTCACTATAAAAGGGGCACAGCAAAATGTATCCGTGCGTCATCGCAAATATTTTGTTCGAGGAGCTTGGTGATACAGGGACATGGGTAAGATGGTGACCTACTGTAGCTACGGAGCTAACCTCCTACATGCTAGCCAGGCAGGAGACACTAGCGTTAAATAGCAATAATACCAAAGCTCAGTGAATACATTATCTATTTACACATACATTTATTGTGTGTTAACAGGATAGTGTATTAGTTGAAATAAGAATAACAAAAATGCTAACAGTAAATACATATGTAATTGGCCAATGGGCACGTTTTGTCACACAGACCCGGAAGCCCTGACCCCGCGTAGCCAATTTACATATAAATAACTGAAGACGGGACTGGACAGAAGAAGGAAGAAAGCTACTTCTTTTATTGTTTCAATCCGTCACAATAATGCAACTTTCTCATCTTCCATCCGTCTCTGCATTAATGTGTCATTCCTTTTCTGATGGCTACTCTTCTACATTGTAACGCTGTATTTATGATAAATAAGGAAAATGGTGGGAAACAATGTCTTCTTTACACAAGAATATGTCACTTCAGCATTTCATTTACATATACTACTAGACTAACTGTTTAAAACTGCGACCCTACACATATACGTGGGGGTGACTGTGGCTCACTGGGTTAAGACGGTTGTCTGGCAACCGGGGTCAACGGTTCAATCCTCAACTGGGACGTGTCACATGTAGAAGTGTACCTGAGCAAGACACTGAACCCCTGGCTCCCCGGGCGCCTGTCATTGGCAGCCCACTGCTCCCTATATACAGGGATGGGTCAAATGCAGAGACAAATTTCCCCCTTAAAGGGATCAACATAGTATAATTAAAATACATATGTATAATCATGTTTTTATATATATCATATATGATTAGCTTCACTTGCATAGCATTATGGGTTATCACCCTGCCTATAGAAACTATATATATATATATATATATATATATATGTATATATATATATATATATGTATATGTATATACAAAATATATATGCTTATACACTTCTTTACATTCATGAGAGTTCCTTTGTTGAAGGCTTTTATATTTTGTGTTGTTTAATAGCAAAACTGCAGATCTCAGAGAAGAGCCCAGTGTTGTCATTTGAACCGTCACAGAAAGCGCCAGCAGCAGTTGGGTCCCTGTTGCTCCCTGACGGCCCCGCTCAGGCTCATCACATGATTACCTCCTCCTTCATCCTGCTGACCTCTTGAACCAAAAGTAGCATCAGAGGCCCAGGTGGAGGTTCTCGTTATGCAAAGCTCTGCGAATCAAGGCCAGAAGGTCACCGATCGACAACTCGCAGTGGAGCAGCTCTGCCTTCGACTCGGAGGCTGCTGCTTGTTAGCGCAACACCCGAGCTCCTTAGTATTACAGGACGGATCGCTGTCGCTCATTAACGAGACGTCTGCAGAGGCTCCGGCGTAGCAACGATGCTGAATTACAGACAAGCTAATGCAAGAGATAACGCACTTGTTTGATGTGTTTCCCATATAGATACACACGCATAATGAAGCCAACTGTCAAGTTATTCATTTAAAGAACAACATATGAGAAGAACTAACAGTAGCATGTTGGTGCATGAGTGAGAAAGTGCAACGTTGTATGTCGCAGCAACACAAACCACAATGTCAACCAAAAACCAAATGGGTGTCTCTGGGAAGCCTTGTCTCCTAAAGGTTACGTTCCCATACAACAAAACTTCATTGTGAATTACGTTTCAAAACATCTTTTTTTTCCTACTAAACCTAACAATGTAATTTAGTTTTGTTTATTTTGTTTTGTTTCAGTTCACGTTCACATTCACTACGTGTTACAAGCTGGTTACAGTAATCCGGGAGAAGTTACATTCACCTAGAAACACAAGTGAAAGTGCAGTTTAGTTGTATGGTATGGTTAATACATGTGTATATGTGTATGTGTGTATATATATATATATATATATATATATATGTATAGTTACTTTACTATATTGTAGTGTTGCCTCTCTGTGTTGTTCTTGTCTTGAATGTGAGAGACAAAATTAACAGTGCAGTGATTTTCCTTGTTCAGCCGGATGCTGATCTTCCTTCTATTGATTCATGGGACGAAACCATTTACCCGGACATGTTCGCTTGTCAGGAGAGTAGAAACACAGGTTCTGTTACGCAATAACCAATCATCACATACGGGTTTTTTTCTGGTGAGGACAGTGAACGTGTTTAAGGGTTTGCAGCTACTTCAGTAATGGTGAGGCACTTTTACCTACTGTTGAATCAAACCTCATTATGTGTACAGATCAGATGATTGTATATAGACTTTCCACCTTCTGTTTGTCTTTGTGAGAGCATGTGTGTGTGTGTGTGTGTAAAATGAGTGTGTACTGTTTCTATAATATCACGTCTAGTGCAGTAGAATGCGTTTTCATGGACATTCAATGACTCATTCTGATGCAACAACAAGATTTGTGTTTGTGTGTGGACTACAGATAAAACATTTATTTATTATTTGTATTGTTTTATTATAATTAGTTTCATTGTGATGATGTTTCAATCTGTTGATGGGTGTGTGTTCTAAACTACACTCCTCTGGTTTACAGCAGGACACATGGACACATGTTGGCCTTTGGTCGTCGGTCCCCAGTCAAAGACATTCAATTAGTTATTATTCAAAGTTTGGATCCCAACCTGTCTGAGGTTTTAAAGTGGTCACCATTAAAAAAGTTCTACCATCACCAGCTCATTATAATGGCTTCCATGCAATTACCCCTGCTGCCCACACATGCAAGAGTTACCATTTAAAATAAAGGTTTTTTTCCACATGAGGAGGTGGTATTGATATCAACACAGTTGTTGTTTTTTTCAGCTGGACGTCCTTTGTTCTGTTTCCAGCCAGCAGTGATTGGTCGGAGCAAAAATAAACCCGAATTACGACGTTGTTACCATCCACAACGCGGGATCAGCGAGGCGATGTCAGGGTAAGAGTTTTAATTGATAGATGCATGAAATCTTCCAGTCACCTCTTGGTAACTTGGATCTACTTGTTTCGAGTTCTTTACTGTCATGTGCACAATTACAGGGAAGAAGTCACGGCCAAGAACACTCTCAGATCTCATACTCCCTCCAACAATGCTTATTAAGTATGTATAAAAAGAAAATCACGCAGAGAATATGAAACCAAGATATTCAATTGTTACTGTGCACTTTCAGCTCTTCATCAGGTGGTGCGATTATAATTACTGGCCCAACCTGGACCCTGTGTCATTGTGGCGGGTTTCAATGTTACGCCAATTGGCGAATATCCCCGTTCACTTCCATTCTTTGCGATCGAAGGGGCGAATAAAACGAATGTGCTTTCTGGCATTCAGCGTGAATATTGCCTCTGTGGGCAGTGATCAAATAAGCACCAAGGCTCCGTTGAGCTGCAAGTTTAGTTGAAAACAGTCAAGGCCAAACCTGAGCGCCGTCCACCGACCGGAGCAATATTGCCGGGGCGATGGGCACTCGCTGGTGTAAATAATAACGTGATTATTACTGAATGGTACTATCTAGTAACAGAAACTAAATTAAATGCATGAAATTAAGTAAAATGTGAACATAGATGTTTTTTTTATAAAGTCTTTTTCTGTGAAATAGGCTTGTTCGATTCAAAAATTGTCACGGACCGGAATCGATCAGCAGAATCTGAATTTTTATGGCTAAAATCCAAGCGATTCCCGAGCCGACCCGTAACAGGGCACAGGCAGGTCAGACTGACCGGATGTTCTGCTGACAGGAAACCATCATAAAACTGCTGCATGGAATTCATTTGGCTGCTAATAGCGTATGGATTTGTTCTTTCTGTCTCCCTCTGTCACTACTGTGCCGAACACGATGCTGTGCAGAGATTTGGCCTTGTGGCACTTAAACCCAGTGCACTGGCTTTTGTAAGGCTGGGCTGCTTTGAAAAGACTGAGACCTTCCTGCAGAAGAAAAGCAGCCCACGGCCTCATCACAGCCCAGTGACTGTCTCTGTCTCTCTCTCTCTCTCTCTCTCTCTCTCTCTCTCTCTCTCTCTCTCTTTCTTCCTGCAGCTCCCTCTGCCTCCATCAATTGGATTCTCAGTCCAATCAGATTTTTAGGGATGAATGTTGGATGAATGCTTTTGCCAAAACATCTCAATACAGACAAAGTTGAAAATGTGCCTGAGTGAGTGTGTGTGTGTGTGTTATGAATATTTGAAAGCCTAATACTGACGTTTACTCTTTGCCAGTGTGCTGTATTTTCAACGCTGAACAATTCACTGTCCCCAAGGAACAAGGAAGCAGACTCCGCCCTCATAGATTTATATTAAAAAAGCAACTGAAAACACATTATGAGATACTAAAAGTCTTTAACGTTCTATTCATATTTTTACATTTTATATGCAGAAACTTTTCAGGAAATAAACCATGAATACTTTCATGCAGCTGCTGTCAGGATGGAGCCTCCATTGTATTGGACTGGCTGTTATTTAACTAAATATTTAAATGTTTCAAAAACAACATGTAATGTTGCTGTGCTTTGTCTCCCCTCCATGTTTCCTCTTGTTTCACCTCTAAAAGCACCTGCTGCGGCCGAACAATGAGCCGACAGCAGCTGACGTACAGCAGTGCTCCACCAGGGGGCACTAGACCGCCATTGAACAGAGCCGGTCCCCCCCACCCTGACTCCACTCCTTTGTCTGCTATACATTAAGGAAGCATCTCTATCCCAGATAAAAAAACAGTGTATGATTATTTTACCCCCCTAGTTGCCCTCAAAGACGGAATCCTCGAGAGATTTTAATTTCCTTTGACTCTGGAGACTCACGCGTGTCTGACGCAGAAATGTAAATGTAATTGCTCCGCTGAAATAAAGACGCTGCTGAAATGAAGCGTCCGCTTGGTCGGGTTTTATTCTGCCACTTTCCTCAAATATGAAAAGGAACAAAAACTCAAACACCATCCACAAACCGGCCACATCAATTGCCTCCTCCATAATGTTCCAATCGGCACTGAGAGAGATTTCCTGCGTGGCTTATTTGTCATTGGTGGGGGGGCTTTGAAAAAAGAATGGCACAGTATCACTGATCTGTTCTAGGATTTCTGCGTGTGTGTGTGTGTGTGTGTGTGTGCGCGCGCGCTCTGGACACCTACAGGGAATCTTATACTATCCGACCATTATCTTCGGTTAAAAACGGGGTCTCTCGTTCTTTCTGCTCAAATGATTTTAAGCCTCGCTAATTGAAAATGTCAGCTTGAAAAGTCAAGGCCTGTTGCGGCGAGTTAAGAGACCAGTTGGCATTAAGAAGACCTTAAATCAGCCCTGAGGAAATTGGTTTCATTTTTCTTCTTGCTTTCATTCTTCATTCTTTTTTTTGTTTCAGGACAATTGCACAGGCGGCAGCGTCCTCCCTCCGAGGCCGATATGTTGGTCGATTCTTAAGACCGTGATCTGGTGCGTCATTGTGATCGTGGCGGTCCTCGGGTTTCCGATTTCCCATCGTTCTATTTTAATATCAGACGATATGTGTGACGTGTTTCATCCAGAGGAGCTGCTGCCTTTTGGTTTTAGTGTCTCGTGAAGCTCTGCATGCTGATTCAGTGTAGTGTGGATCACAGCACAAAATGTGAAATCTGAAACTGAAAACTGTTCAACTTTGAAGAACATTGTCTGTGTTTTTGGTTTTCTTCCCATTTTTTTGGGAAAATTATCAAATTAAAAATGTAGTCCTGCCAGTATTTACTTAATAAAAAATAAAAATATATATCAGTGTGAACCTCCCCTCAGAGACAAAAGTGGAATAAGGAGGCATCTTGATGACTCCTAACACCTTGTTACCTTTCCCTTTAAACAAAGAGAAAAAACAAACAAATGTTGTCAACACTTGAACACACACACACACACACACACACACACACACACACACACACACACA
>NW_022280103.1:1049876-1051832 GCF_004355925.1 Anarrhichthys ocellatus | reverse complement strand
ACACACACACACACACACACACACACACACACACACACACACACACACACACACACACACACACGTGCACACACACGCGCCGAGGCTTTTGTTGGCCATGAGTGCTGCTCACAGTCGATGATGTGGTGTGTGTGGTGTGTCAGTGCATATAATTGCCAGAATCCTCTCTCCCCCCCCCTGCTTATTGTGTGTTTTCATCAGTCCCAAGGGGCCGACTCATTTCCCTCTCTTCCTACTCCTCCTAACCTTCCCATCATCAACAACATCATCATCATCATCGTCATCCTTCGCTTTATTTCTGATGATTTTCTTTTACTTCTCCAGAATGGTAGTGGGTGCTGGTGGTGGAGGTGTTGGCCGAGGGCCGCAGAGCGCACAGCACATCAATTAATGCACCATTACTAGGTGCCAGGGTGTGTGTGTGTGTGTGTGTGTGTGTGTGTTGGTGTGTGTGTGACAGAGGGGCAGAGAAAGAAGTGTGTGTGTGTGTGAGAAGCTCAAATCTAATTATTCTCTGGCTGTCCTCATAGCAGGGACAGAGTCCGTTAGACGGACTGCTGGTGGTTTTCATTGCTGCAATACCTCTCTCTGTTTCTTTACATCTCTCTCTCTTTATTTCCTCCCGTCTGCTCTCTCTCTCTCATCCTTCCCCGCATTCTGCCTCACCCCACCTCTCTCTCTCTCCATCTCTCTCCTCCTCCTTCGTCCATCCTCCTCCTCCCTCCTCCCCCCTCCACCCGTCCACCTCTACCTCCGTATCCCTCTCTCTCCTCTCTATCACTCTTTTGCAGATGCCACATCACACCGCACGCTCTCCCTTTCTCTCTCTCTGTTCTTCTTCTCTCTCTCTCTCTCCCCTCCGTCTGCTCTCTGCTCTCTATATCGTCAGTTGGTTTTTCCGCGGCGGAGCAACAACTGGCTTCTCTCAGCGCTCGGAGCGGAGAGAAGGGGCGAAGGCGAGAGCGGGGAAGAGTGGGAGAAAAGAAAGTGGTGGAGGGCCGGGGTAGGAGAGGAAGAGAAGAAAAGGAAGAGGAGGTGGGGATCTTTTGTTAAGCATCCATTCCTCCCCTCATCCCCTCTCTTCTGGCAGCATCAGCACCACTAACCTCCTCCATCACCGCCGGTGTCGCCGCTGGCTCCCCCGTCTCCTGCCGGGATCTGCCTCCTCCTTCTCCTCGGGGAGCTCTTCCTGGAACTGCAAGGGGGAGGGAGATCACCACCTCCCAGCTTGCCGCGGACCCTCGGCAAAGGCGTCGGGAGGGAAAGGGGAGGGAATTTTTTTTTAGAAGAGGCTGTCGGGAGAGCAGAGGAGAGGCAACACCCTGGGTTACAGGAGAGCAGAGGAGAGAAGAAGAAAAGAGGGTAAGAGGGCCACCATGGCACACAGACTGGACTTGTTTCCTCCCTTTATTTCTCTTTGTCCACTCCTTTCTCCTCTGGTGGAACGTCTCTGAATATGTATTTTTTTTTCTCTTTCTCTTTGACTGTAGGAGATTTTTATTTTATCTCCCTTCACGTGCAGTATCTGTCTTGTGTAGTTCTTTTAACAGGAGTGTGTTTCATCCCTCCCCTTGTCCACTATTATCATATTCATGGCACTTGTGTGCAATTGAAATTAAGGGGAAAAAAGAGGGGCGTGTAAACAGAGGGTCGCGTAACTTGAGAGGAGAAGGGACAGAGGAATTCTTTAGCGTGAAACCGGCCCCCCAAAAAAAAGTTGGGGAAAAAAAGACTAGAGAGGGCATTTCACTTGCATCCTCATCCTCATCTTCGCCGCGTCGCTTCTCCCAACAACCTGTGGTGCTCCGTGTTCACTGTGTGTTTGTGGAATTTGTCAGTGTGTTTGTGTGTGTGTGTGTGTGTGTGTGTTGAGGGGGGGGGGGGTTTGAAAAAAGGAAAGACCAAGAAACTTCTTGTGTGTGTGGTATTATTGGAAGTTGGGAGAAGCGACGCGGC
>NW_022280103.1:1004297-1049776 GCF_004355925.1 Anarrhichthys ocellatus | reverse complement strand
GGGGGGGGGGGGAGTTTGAATAAGAGCAAAGACACAAGAAGATTCTTGGTGTTTGATTTTGCGCTGTTGCCCCTGCTGGCGGGGTAATCTGATGAGTCTCTGGGGTGCTCCCACCCAACAATCAATGATATTTGGGCTGGCCGACCTGTCTCTCTGTGTGTGTGCGTGTGTGTGTGTTTGGGTGCGGGTGGTAAATCCCAGCTCTCTGCAGATTGGGGGGTGGTTGGGCGGGTGAAAGGGTGGGGGTCTTCCTCTTTTTGGCGGATGTGTGTGTATGTGTGTGTGTGTGTTGGTGTTTTGGTGTGTCTCGTGGGCCGGCTGAGTAGAGGATGAAATAGAGAAGAAGAAAACAAAAAACTAAACTTGTAGATTAGCATCTCATCTGCTTTCTTCTTATCTTCTTCATCCGTTCGTTCTTTGTTTACCCTCCTCCTCCCCTTCCTCTCTTTTTCCTCTCTTTTCCCTATCCGTCCACCCCTCCACCCTGCTCGGGGCTGTTGATTCCGTCCGTCAATTTGTCCATCCAGCTTCAGCACCTCTGCAGAGTTTGAATTTGAAATGAGCGTCTGTGTTTTCTGCACCAATTCCACCATAAATCCACTCAGTTAGTCTTTTCATTTAAATGTGTTTATGTTAAACATTTAAAACGTATTTTCTCTCCCCGTCAATATCTTCCGCTTTGACAAAACCAATAATACAAATTACGCCATTACTGCTCAGTTTTCATGAACATGCAATTTGGAAACAGTCAATCTAGTGTCACACACACACACACACACACAGCGACAAGCCTTTCTTCTTTTTTTACCAAACCATGCACGGAGTAATTGTGAATATTGATTAGGGGCAGCAAATCAATGGAATGATTTTGGATCGGCTTAGCTGGAGCCTGCTCTTTGTATTCAGCCGGCTAGTTCAATTAGAATGGAGTGGAATAAATTTGCCTGAACTTTTCATACATTATTAATGGCCCTGCTCCGCCGTTTAAACTCCTCGCTTTTTCATTTTCAAAAACAAAGAAGAAGGGGGGGGTGGGGGGTGGGGGTGGGGGTGGGGGGATCATAATAATTACAGCAGGATTAACATTTAGGAATTAATTTAGATTTTGGGGGGGGGGGTTTCAGGGAAGTAAACGTCGTGGGCTGTGATGTGTCTCCGTGTCACTGAATGTATGTTTTTCCAATATATATATATTTAACAGCGATCAGCCTGCGGGGAGGCTGCAGCACACACTGCTGCATAAAAGAGGCACCATTTTTATATAATCAAACTAATTAGTTCTCTGCATGCGCGCCTCCCTCCCTCCTTCCCTCGGTGTAACCCATGTGTTGATTCCTCTGCTTGTGTTGCGGGGGGGTGGGGTATGGGGGTGGGGGGAGTGGTGGAGGGTGCGGGCTAATGGAGTGCACGGGGCTATTGTCACGCCACTGCAGCTCCCGGGGCCTGACATCCCTAACCCCGCTTCTTTCCTCCTTGTGTGTGCACACCCCTACACCCAACCCCCCCCCCCCCCCCTCACCCTTTCCACAGATCTCATGACGCCCAGGTCGGGCCGAGTGGGAGCGGCGCCCCCGGGGAAGCCAAATGTCGCCGCCAGATGACGACTCCCAGAAGACGGGGACAGAGCCGTCCAGGTGAGATGCTTGCCGTTTGGGGGGGGGGCAGGAGGGGGACGATTGGCCTGAGCCACACCCCCTTCTCCACCTTTTAGAGAATCAAGCTAACCTTAGCTTTTACACACCCTTCTTCTTTTCTTCTCTCTGTTTGTCCCCTTCACACACGCTGTCTGGCTCGGATCGCGAAAAAAAACAAAACGCCACCGTTGTCAATTTCTTTCCTTTTGCAGAGGAGCCATTGGTGGAACCTCGCCTCACGCCGCAGCCAGGCGTCTCCAATCGATGCCACTGCCACACTCTCTCTGTCTGTGTGTGTGTGTGTGTGTGTCTGTTTGCCACGGGGGGGCCTGAAGGGGAGCTGCTGATGGCGGCGCCGATGGCCATGGTGGCGGTGGCGGTGGTGATGATGATGATGATGCGATGGCGGCGGCGGCGCCGCTCACGCAGTTTCTGGCTTAGCTCCCCCCCGGTTTACTGAAAGACTCTCTTCGGTGACGGGTATTCTTGGGTGGATAATACGGATCACGTTGTTATTGCTTAAGAATACGCGTAGTCGAGGAGAGTCCTCTCTTCGGCCAACACCAGCAGCACTACTCCCATCCCCCACCCTACCCCACCCTCCACACCCACCCACCTCACCTCACCTCACCCCGACTGCCCACCGGCCCGCGGAGGACTGTCAGGACGAAGCCACACCCCCAAACTCTCCACCCTTCCAAAAACAGAAAAACAATCAAACACCTCTTCTTTGATCTGTACTGCATTGCAATGTTTTTTTTCTCTTCCCTGGGACGAGCCACGGCTCGAGTGTCCTCTCGTCTGTCCCACCGTGCGTCTTGTCAGTTTGTCTCCGTGGCGACGGTCAGCGTTTTGTTTTCTGTTTTATTTCTGCGTGTGCGTGTGTGTGTGTGTGTGTTGGACGTGTTGCTCCGATTGTTTTCGGTCTTGCGGAGAAGAACTGGCTCTCCGTCTGACAACTTGTGATGGTGTAACTCTCTCTGCATGAGCGGTGTCTGTTCCCAGAATGCTCGGCCAGCATGACCGCCTGCACACTAACAGACATGCATATTCACAGCAGGACGGGTCGGGCCTGATTATTGGTCCGTCAGTACTGGCGTGAACCCTTTAACAAGCAGCAACCTGAATATGTAGTGGGAGTCAACTTTGGCACACAAGTGTGTAAACCATTGACATCAAATTCCCTTTCGTGCTCTCATCGCCTCATTTAGAACAGCGTCTGTGGCTCCATTGAGTTTCTAAGCTCACCTAAACCTTGACCCCCTTTCCAACAAAGCTCCACTCTGTACAATACTAAACAGATATAATTAAGGAACATGCAACAAGTGAACGCAAAACTGAAATAAGAAAGTTATTTTGATTTTTTTTTTTCAGCATTAGGAAATCAAGCAGAACCCATCTTTAAGGCTAGACAGCCCAAACTCAAATTATTGTTTTTTCTGCACTGGTCATTTTTTTTATTTTGTTCTATTTTGTCTTCTTTCAGACTAGTGGAAAGAAAACATCCTAAATACACATTGAGGTGTTTATTTTACTAATTTGTCTGTTTGCGTCTGTAGACTTCTCCTAAATTCACCAAAAGTTACTGTTAGATAATGCATCATTTGCTCATTGAAACACATTCAATAAAATGTGTAATATACACAATAATTGTCTTAATGTCAGTGATCAACTGGTGAAGTTTCATCTATTATTTCATTTTGTATCTTATTCTCCTGTAGTCTTCTAAATGACGTTTTCTCTGAATGAGTTTGTTCTCAGACTCTGATCCAGAAATCTCCACTTCAGCAGCTCTTACATACATTTCATTCCTCTCTATACTCTGAAGCTTTCTACAGAGGAGTTTGTTCACATATCATTCATTCATTAGACTGATTTATACATTTTATTAATAAAAACATGGAGAAAATAGATTTTGGTTATGGCTGTGAACAGTATTTAGTGATTTATGGAGTGATACAATGAGATATCCAAAATCCCCTCTATAAAAACCTTTGACTATAATATGTGAAGAAATGAAAAAAGAATAGTCAATCTGGCTTTATCCAAATGTATGCAAATTAGCACATATTACAAAAGATAAAGTATAATTTGCCTATTTAAACAAACTTTCAGAAAACTTGTAAAACAACAAATAATTGCCTTAATGTCAGTAATCAACTGAGGAAGTGTCATAATGATACTAGATACATTGTTAACCCTGTTCACCTTAAGGCCTTCATCATATCAGTTGATATTTTGCTTTAATGGTGCATGTTCTATATCAAATGTTCTATTTATCACAAACCAGTTCAAGCCAAGAGCTGCCGGGGCCCGGGGCCCAGTTGTGGTTCACCAGTGCTGTTCCTCTGTGAACGTGGTTCAGAATGACTCAGACTCCTTGGGACTTCTAAATGGTAGCTCTCTCAGAACAGAGCAGCATGATGACTAATTCCATTTCTTTTATTTGGATTAATCTCTTCAATTACCTTCTTTCTATGATAATTAATTGAATCGTTCAATCAAAACAGGCTGTCACAATTTCCCAGAGGCCTCGGAGACGTCCTCAGATTTCATCTGAGTAACAGTCTTAAACTCCAGTAATAATTAGTTCCCAATGATATACAATAAGGCTACAACTTACTCTTCCCTTATTATCCAATTATCATAGTTCTCAGTTGATCCAGTAGTCGATTAGTGGAGAAAATGTTACATAATAGTGAGTATAGTAATAACAGATATTAGTTATATTTAGTTTAAAGTCAATTCAACTAATCCTCACAAACTAGGATGTTTGCTGGATGAATGACCAAAATGAGTAATTCATTGTTACTTGTCAATTTTATTTTCTGAATCAATAAATCGATAGTTTTATTTCTAATCAGTTGCCTTTTTATCTTCAGGCCTGTGAGCTAAACAAGATGCCAATTCCATTTTGTTTTCTTCTTTTAGTGGAAAGAAATCATTTATTTTACCAATTTGTCTGTTTCTGTCTGTAGGTTTCTCCTAAATTCACCAAAAGTTACCAGTAGATAATGCATCAATTGACTATTCAAACATAGCATTTAATTAAACTTGCAATAAACTAAATAATTATGTTAATGTCAGAAATCGACTGGTGAAGTTTCATGTTTATATCTATTAGTTATTTTTTTTCACCTGTATTTATTTAATCTTTTTTTTTGTGTTTATGAAAGTAATCATCTGGAGAAGGGTCGCGGTGATATCTAGTTAAAAAGTGAACCCTCTTCACCTCTGGGGTGTCTCCCCTTAAACATCAGATCATGAGTTTAGTTTCATTGGATAGTGGAGGAGCTGTCTCAGAGCTGTGCAGGCTTTGCCATGATGAAAATACCTACCACCGATTTAAATTTTTTAAATTTTGCTCAATTTACGACAAGATCTAAGAATTAACAAAATATTGCGTTAGCCGTTGGTGTCCATAGATATCAGCGTGGCCGTGATCAGTGTGAGCAGGCCTGTGATGTTTGATGAGGAGTCAGCAGACAGTGTGATGCTGCATTTCCTCTGGCTTTGGTTACAGAGTGGAACCTCCTCTTATTCAAGCGGAGCCGAGAGGCGTTACCCTCCCCCCCCCCCCTTAACGCTTCCTTTTTCATGCAAAATGCTTCCTCAAATGACGTTTATCGCAGTGAGATTTAAGCCACGTGCAACGCCGCTGCTGCCGCTGAGCCCCACACACACACACACACACACGCCCACACTTATCCACACACACCCGGCTGAGAAAACAAAATGTCCACCGTCAGCGGTCAACAGCTTGACTTATGCATCGAGGAGAGAGGCGTCTAGATAAACTATTCCTTCCCGGCTCAAATGGCCTTGAAGCAGCATTCATGGCACTGACGCACCATGAATATGGATCGCCTCTCCATGTCTGATTGCACATTCTGAACCCTAACACCCATGTAAAATCCATTTAAACACATAACAGGATCAGCTCTACTCGCGCGGCCATGTCGCTCCCCATTAGGGGCCGGGTGGCGTTCAGAGAATGAAGGTACCAGTGCCGATACCAACGGAGTTCTTTGTTTGACCCTTTCTCTTTTCTCTTTTTCATTGGATTCCCATCATGTTAATGGAAGCATGCAGTTGCGTAAAATGCCACCACTGCATTTATCTTAATCACACGCTACAGGCGTGAGGTAAAGCCATACTTTCCAACATGTTGGTGATATCTTGGCACGCTGAACTTCACCACACCACGGCCTGTATGGGTTGTAGCTGCTGTACTAAAGGGACAATAACAAGTTACATGTAATTGATTTTCATCAAATTGTATTTTTTTAAAGACATGGGCCCAGAAAGGATTGATTGCAGGTGTTGTTTGACTGGAGAAGTTTAAATTCTACTTGGCACTGGGTCACTTCAGTCAGTATCCACCACTGATACCCAGCTTTACTTCCCAGGATCATGTGCTGGAGATTCCCTCTTACCTACAGGCTCGTGGATATGAGGGAATCTCCAGCACACCTATCGATCCCATTGATGTATCAAACGAATCCATTTCAGCGCCTGTTCAATCGTCAGAATACAGAATTTTTCCGGTTGGGAGTTGATTTTAAAGTCAGCCAGAGTCACTCAGTAGTACTCGTGATTGCAATTACACACAAATCATTCCGGCCATTACCATTGAAGATCATTCAAATAACACAATTGCCTGTTTTGCACTTGGCTTAGCTGATAATTACTGTTCCCTTTTTTCTTCAGGAAGCAAACAAAGCAAAGTGCTAAAATGTGTGTAGGAGGAGAGCATTTGTGGAAATCACACACACACACACACACACACACACACACACACACACACACACACGGTTCCTCCCCTGCATTCGAGTGTTGATTGTTACAGATGGTGTGGCGTGGACGTCCCCTCGCTGTGTCTCTCTCTGTCTCTCTCTCTCTGGCTTGCGTGATCCAGACGTTGTGCATCATGCGAACGCTTTATACTCACCTCCTCTGATGCACTGCAAGCCTTTTAGATGACTCGTTAGTTGAAAGAAACAACTGGCTTCGTTTAACCTTTAAACTCTTGGGATTTAACACATTAAGATGCTTCCAAAACTCCAATGTCGTCACATTTATCGACTTACTGTATAACATCTGTTTTGGAATGCTTCTTTGATGCAGTGATAAGCACACACGTATGAAAGAGGCTTGTCAGTGGCAGTGACGTGGTATAAAGTGCTGTCTCGGTGTCATTCTCCGTGTGCCAGCCTGTATGTGGATCGCCTCTGCTTTGTTTCCAAACTGTTGTAAAAGAGCCGCCGTGCCGTCAAACACATTGTTGACAGACAGCATCCGACGGACAGTCTCTCTGATGACGAACACATCGAGTGTCTCGGCGTCTCAGCGCCGCTTATCTCTCCGCGTCTTTCTCTGCAGTCTAAGAGCTGTTGTGGTTGTTGTGGTGCACTAATGTAAGCTGCTCTCTACTAATGGCATGATGCTACTGATGATGATGATGAGGATGAGGATGCTGATTGTTTTCAACTAACCGGGGCCAAAGTGCTGCATGCATTTCAATCATTTCAACAACAGCAGTGATGAGAATGTCATTTCTCTGTAAGTGTGCCTTGTTTCTGTCAATAAAATGTGGCTGCAAATATGAATAAATCCCTCTTTTTCAAATTGAAATGTGAAATGAAGCTTTAATTAACGCGACAACATGGGGGGAAAGAGGCCTTCGCTCTCTCACTTGAGGCCTGTGTGAGATGTTTGTAACTTCAAGGAGAAACATGAGATGAGGTTCTGAATTAGAGGTTTTTTTACCTGGATTCGACGGTGGATTACGTTGTTTTTGTCTTCTTCAAACGGACAAAGAGACGGGCCTGTGGATATAAAATACGGAAACCCGGGACACGTCCTCGGGTCGGCTGTGGTCTCAACATTTTGCTGCACTTAAAAAAAAACCAAAACCTCCTGGATGTCACTCCAGAGGCCTTTCCAGCGACCGCACTGACAAACCTAAAGATTAAAAACTAAAAGCTATTTCCTCCCTGGCTCTGTTCTGGTGCAACTCCTGGTGGGAAGGCAGTTAGAAGAAGAAGAACCTCCCTTCTCCTCCAGCACAGATCCTCTGTCAGTCTCATTTTTTGATCTGAATCAAAATTATTTCACTTTCAAAACGATAGATTGACATCAATTACATCAATTTGTTTTTCATTATGTTTGCATAACTTCCTGCTCAGACACGTGTACTAGTGTCCATACAGCTGGCTGAATGACAGGGAGACCTTTCAGCATTTATATAATAAAGGAGAAAATCTGAAAGTTGGGAGGCAAAGTATGTTTTTATTATAAATAATAGCTTCAAGGAAACTATAATGGATACTTTGATGTTTGACCTGCAGACGGCTTGTTGATATCTATTTTAAAGGGCCAATACGGCTAATAAACAATGATTATTGAATATTAATACTTTGATGCTTGTGTTCAACATGTCTGCCAGTCTAATCATTGGTTCAGCAGTGACGGTAACATACAAGTGTAAATAAATTCAAATTCAAAGCACATAAGGGAGCCTTCTTTTCTTATTGAGGTGAATGAGTATAGTATGAGTTGAAGTAAAACTCATGTGCACACACATTTCTCTCAAATTTTGATCACAAATTTGTTTAAATCTTTTTTTAGTGAGCACTTTACCAGGCTAACCCTCCACCTGACAGGTGTGGCATATCAAGATGCGGATTAAACAGCATGGTTATTAATAAAAGGACCATCCAGACCAGCTCAGGACCTCCACATCCAGCTTCTTCTGAGATCAGCTGACAGAACAGCTGGTTCACCAACCAAAGAGTTTGTGCAGGACCAATCAGAAAGCGTCTCAGGGAGGCTCATCTCAGGGACAGCTCTGGTGGACAGTCCAGCAGTCAGCATGTCCAATGGCACGCTCCTTAAAACTAGCGACATTGTGTTGTGTGATAAAACTGCACTAGTTAAAGTGGCCTTATATTGTGAAGGCACACCTGTGTAATAATCATGCTGTTTGATCAGCATCTTGATATGCCACTTGATTATCTTGACGACATGCTCACTAATGTATTACGGAGAAATAAGCCTTGTGTGCAACGAAAGTATTTTATTTATTTATTTATTTCTTAATTTAACTTTCATTTAGCCAGGATAATCCCATTCATATTTACAACTGGCTCCTGGCCAAGAAGGCAGGGGACAAAACTAAAAGACATAAAAAAACAAAAACATAAAAAAGTAAAACTCAACATAAAAAATCACATATAAGAGACGACAGACTTAAAAAAACAAACAAATGGCATCAACCACAGATTTGTCATCCAGTAGGACAAGTACATTCAGAGCTCAAATGCTCCTTAGTCCTGTTTTCAGAATCTTGCATGCTTATAAAATAATGGATTTTAAAATGACCCCTGGATGAGAGTCCAAAATACGGATCCCTGTTCCAGGAGCGACGTATCTAATCTGTCCACGTGAGGTTTCAGCTTCAGTTTTTGCCGACAGTAAAGAAGATAGATTAAGATAGATCTATTATATCAAACAACTAAAGTGCTGCGTTTACATTTCAAGAACACTAGAATAGTTGGGAGCTTCACACCAGATAACTGATCTACTGTTGGTGCCTATATACATCCTCTTATCGCCGCGCAGCAGACGTCCATATTACATCCTATTTAATTTAGCCCGCAAACACCCCGAGCGTCTTAGTACATTTTATCTCTTGTAATCCTGTTAAAACCGCAGTAATTAGAATCCCAAAGCCAAACCCTGCTGGACTGGAAACACAGTGGAGCCAAATCCGTAGCATCTCATTAGAAACCAGAGCATCCACAGATGCAATATATTATAAACAATATCTTTTCTTTTTGTATTTGACATTTTGTTCTGAGGCTTAAGTCCCACTTTAGCAACAATCCAGCGATATTTCATTTGCTGTAAAAAAAAAATCCAGTGAAGAATAAAAGAATCCTTTGTTAACTATTGTTGAAATTCAAATAAATCATTGGGTTTATAACTAAAATTTCAAATATTTATATTTGTTTTACGGCAGTGTGTTAGTGACATCACGAGGGAGGAGTTTAAACCCCGATGGAGGCTCTGCTTTCAGGCCACTCATTACTTATTAAGCACACTATTAAGGAACATTGAGGATAACGATGGGAAGGATGGGACCCAGGCTCATTTGGCAGAAACGCCACAGGAAATATTCAGCTTTTGTAGCAATTAATTATGCATCGTCTTTACTTTACTCTGTAGACTGAGCCGGGTGTAATGCAGCACACTTGAGCACGAAGAAAGGGGGAGAAATATATACTGTATATTCTTTTTTGATATGGCGTGTGCAAATACATTCAGATGTAAGATGAATATCAAACTGAAGAGGTTCCTTTCAAACAAATTGAAATGGAGGAATGGTCTAAATCCAGGACACTTGATTTTTGCAAATTGACAGGAGGCCTGGGGCCAGTTCATAAACAAATATTTCAAATATAAATATATAAAACATCAAATATCAGATAAAATGAATACACATTAAAATGACCAGAACTCATCTTTCTTTGAAATGTGTCTTATATTTGGGGTTGAGATCCTCACTTTTTTTTAACAAGCTCTAGCTTTTTCATGCACTCTGACATATAAACATACAAATTGCAAAATAAAGAAGAAGAAAAATCATTGTTGAATCAATCTGTTTTCATTGTTGGTTGGCGGTTCCAATCCAAAGTATCACTGCTCTAAACAATAGGCTCATGCTACATGTTACACTCTTAAACCCTATCTGATCGGCTACTTTATTTTTATTGAATTATCAGATTTTTTTATTCAAACTAAAATAATAAGTTAATGAAAAAAAGGAAGTTGAACTTGTTTTAGCTTCATTTATCCTCTTCAGCTATGGCCTCATTGGCCTTCTTCTCTTCAGGCTTTTGCCACAGAATGCAACAGAGCAATTGTTCCAATCCTAAAAGTTACGTCTGTTGATATTGTGTATATGTTTCCTCTTGTCAAATCCCATGTGCAGGCCCAAACCAACAATCTACTAACAAATAATGTGTGTAGCCTGATATCTCTCCCTCCTGTGTTAAGAACACATGAATGAGCCACACTGTGTGACTGGGTGGCACTTTCCTTCATCATCATGAACACGTACTGTAGTTTATGTTGTCTCAACCCCACATACGTCCAGCTGCCCCAAATACTCAAATAGAGTACCAATTGTGGATTCATCCGCCATATAAAGTAGTTCCCAACAAATGCACTATTTTCCTCTTATTTGAGTAACGCACCAAAAAAACAGGGACTAAATTTGTGAGCCGGTTTTGAACATCTTCAGTAGGTTCCAGTGGGCTTGGCCATTCTAGAAATGATGTTTATATTACACATTTGCAACAGCAAGTATGTTCTGAGGCAAACAGTCAAAGTGTTTAAGTCAGTTTTTTAAATCCTCTGGGATTGTACAGATTGTCGAGGAGCGATCAAACTAAATCATCTTTATAATTGAGATTTCTTTTCTCTTTTGCGTGACTTGTCGTCCATCCTCTGAAGCAAAGCATTTCCTTTCTTCCGGAGATAAAAGCACACAGGCCTTTCCTCCTGTTTCTCTTATTCTTTCTCTTCTCTGATCCCGTCTTTCCACCTCAAGCATAATATCGACTCTAATGAAGGACTCGGTGGAGCTTATATACACAAAATACCTTGCTATTAATAACCATAGCTCTCGGATCCATAGAAGGTTGCCCTCCCCACCTCCCCCTAATGTGTCTATAATCTTTCTCCTCCACTCTCTTTTCCCATTTGTTTTTTGAGTCCAAATAGGGGGATGAGGGCTATACTAACAGTATTGTAGCCTTAATAACAGTAGGGTAAGTGGCTCTGCTATCAAACGCCGGCACTCATTTAAACAAGGGCCACTATGAAACGTATCCACATCAGTGGCTCCAAGATACGGCGCTAAGCAATCTATTTAAAAAGCAATCTATTTCTCGCCCGTCGTGGAGATTGCACAGATTGAATGGGGGAGTCCGATCCTCAGCGGACGACCCTCCACTCCTCTTTTATCTCACAGCTCCGCTCCGACTCCTCTGCTCTGGGCTGCTTGCACAGAAATAGGGGGAAAAAGCAGGAATATGACAAGAATCCTCCCATCTTAATGCGCAAACAAATAACCCAAAATGATAGCAGCACAGATGAGAACTCTGCTTGTACTTGTTCAACACCATCGCTGTATAATGTTTCAACACGCCAAAGAGTTTGGGATTTAAGCCAATGTCATTCAATTGGATTGTGAAAAACACATGACTCCGCACTGAAATCTGAACCGAAAGGTTTCCTGAAAGATATATTCATGGTTAAATACGACTGCTTCATGTGTTTTTTTGTAGCCGTCATTCAAATTTGTGATTTTGGGCTAAACAAAATAAATTTAATTTAATTTAATTGAATTCTCATTTATCGCAAGATTTTAGTCGCCAAGGTCATTGCTGAAATATAGAGAAGCTTAATTAACAGTAAAAATCCATCAAGGCGAGGGATGAAAACCAATGCATGACTCTTTACTGCTCATTACTGTGAGCAGATAATGTGCTCTACACGGATAGGGACAGCATCATATTCGTTTTGTCTCCCAACCTCGACATTTAACTTTGTCCTTTTCTCTTTCAGTGTGAAAGGGATGAGTTTTAAAATCCTTTTGGAAATCAGCTGACAAAAGGGTCTCCTTATGATTTCCGATCATAATCATAAGATTTTGATTCAGTTGTCGTCTGCACAGTGTGAACAGGAACTGCTAGTAGCCAAATGAGCTACTAGCAGTAGCCTTTCCATGATCCAGTTATACGGGCTGCAAAAAAAAAAACAATCAGGTGTTTTAAGTTACATATTCAGACAAGGTTATTTGACAATAACTGATGAATTATACCATCCGTTTTAACCAGATTTGTTCTGAAGTGCTGAATAGCTATTTCAGATTTTTGTCATTTGCTTTCTCATTTTTTTGTCAAGGAACAACACATTCTCACCCCATCGTATCAATTACCACAGCTTGATCAGTGGTCTTACACTTCAAACTATGACACTCTATGTACTCCTCTAGCATCCGTTTTGGATGTGTCAGTGATGGAGTATCAATATATTAATGTTACATGCATAGAGTCTTTTGTAAAAAAATAAACAAAACTTAGTGAAGACTACTATTAACTTGACGGACAAATGACGTGTACATGACGTGTCAGAGGGGTACCAATCAGTCAGGAACTCTCAGACTGGAGATGTAATAAGAAACTCATCACTTCTTGATGAAAATATTGAAACTTAAGTTTTCAATTCTTACCATTAACTCTAGAAGCAGCAGGCAGCAGACCCAGCAGGACTCTGACAAGATCATAAACACAAGACAACATGTGCAAACACCACAAGACAAAAGATGATTTAGTCTTTTAAGCAGAGTGGACACCAATCAGTCACAACTTCTCACACTGGGCAGTGATATATAAAAACATTTCATTAAAGAATTGACGTGAGTCATTTTGAAACTTGTTGAACACAAAGTCGTTCTAGTGCTCACCAACATCTTTGGAAAGTAGATCTACAATTTACAGAATGTGGATTCCTTGTGACTCCGCATGCTGTAGAGACAGTTTGCTCTTCTGGCTGCATTTTACCATCAGATGTTTTAAACTACGCAGCTAATAATAGTTTGCCTCTTTGGAGAATTTCCTAATTCAAAGCGTCTGCCCTCTTTGTCTTCAACACTATTACTGACGCAACATAAAGTACATTGAGTTGTACATCATAAACGACCACATTGTACAGTTCAAACTTTATTAACCACATTTTGGTCACATGCTTTTGACTGGTGTACAAATTGCAAGCTGTGTAAATGTAGGATTTAGCTTCTGGGATGTAATCAGAGGTTGGTTCTCAGTCATGCCTTCACAGTCAGCGCTCTCGCCATCAGAACTCCTGCAGGTCACTTTACACCTGACACAAGGGATATATATCTACCTACACATTCTAAGCTAACCACTAATGTACATAGAATAATCTAGCTGTACACATCTAGCTATAAACACCATTATATACATACACAGATCTACGTCTTTAATCGTTTATATATCCCTTGACCTGAAGGAGGTAGTCAGGGTTCCCAGTGCCGTACAGGGTGTTGGGATCTGACTATATGGCTTCGACATGTGCTGTGGAACAAAGAGAGTCAGGCCTTGTCTTTTGCAAGCAAAGGTTTCATCCTGATTGTAGTTTGATGAGCACCAAACCCCAGCTCTGAAGAAATTCACATTAGGGTGTGAGTTTCCTCCCCGAAATGCCACACTGCTCTCATTGGACGAGAGCAGGGATGCCGAGGCGGGACCTCCGGTAAGACGATCTTGCTCCCCCAAAATCCTGAAGTTACCTGAAAGCAGCGCTGGAATCTAATTGGCTGAGAGCCAAGACACCCCAGGACCCCTGTGGTTCAGCCACTGTTCTACAAAACTACCTGCAACCCCCACCTCAATGCTTTTTCCCTTCGACCTCTGTTGAGCTAGGGAGCACACCAACGTTGTTTCCCTTTTCAACCAAATCCTAGGTCTAACAGTTTATATTCGCTGGCCGAATTCCCCAAACTGTCAATTTTATCTTTGTTCGTATCCACGAAGCGAACCCTTTTATTCCTACAGAAGTGAAGAAGCAAGACTTCTTCAGAAAGAGAGAGAGAGAGAACTTCCACTCTCCGCCAAGCGCCTCGTTTGCTCTGGCCATAAGGACGCGAAAATCCCTTATCCAGACGACAGCGAATCTCTCCTACCGAGAGAACACCTCCCGTGGCCCGCAGCCGCGCTGCCTGTGCCCATCGAAGCTCAGAAGAACCCCTCAGAAGAACCCCCTCAATCACCATGATTGCATCGTACCGTAAGGCGAAATACAGTCTGGGCAGAGTTAGAGAGAGATAATTTGTGTTTATTTTATCTTGTTTGTGTGCTTAAAGTGCTGTTCATTTTTATAACGTGGTGTATGCTTTATGATCACCGACACTGGCGATCCCTGAAATTGCTAGTGTTGTGTAGAAGTTACCGTGTATTCTATGCTACCGTGATTCGTATCGAGACAGCCGCAGTGAGGTCGAAGTTGCTTCTCATCAGTTCAGGAGGTCAGAACCGCTGGCTGAGACAAAGAGTCGCGGTTCTTGCTCCCCTGGCTGAGAGAGCAATCTTCCGTACTCCAGCGCGGTGCGAAGGATCTTAATCTTTTGTTTTATTTCATTTTGTTTTGTTCCTTTCCCTTCTCTTTTACTAATCCACACACACACACACACACACACACACACACACACACACACACACACGCACACAGCTTTGAGCTAATCTAGCTATGTGCTAAACGGCTACCGGCACGTATAGACGCCAGGTCTCCTGTTGGCTATCCGCCATTTTTGAGTCTCACGCATGAGAGACGTCACCACGTCCCAACTACGTCATACGTCGCTGAGCTGTTCCCTCGCTCCTCCCCCTTACACACACATACACACACGCACACACACTTCCCCCCCCCCCCTCTTTTCAATCGTCTGTTGATTTTAGATAGCGTGCTCATGAATGTATAGTTGTTGTTAGTTTAGATATTAGTTGACAAGATCATTAGTATTAGAACGTAATAAACTCTGTTATACTTTAAAGAGCAGCTGTCTGTGATTACTTTGTGCATGTGTATTGTGATAATAGCTGTATATGTGGTCTGTGCTTTACTGTACTTAAACCTTCACTTTCACTCTGAATGTGTAATAGTACTCAGACTATTGACATTGCGAGTGAACACTAATTATGAGACTTAGTTTTATCATTTGGTTATTGGTCCCTGTTCGCAGGGTGGTGCCCCGTTATTATTAATAATCATTAATAATTGTTACTGACATTAATAATTCTATTGATGTCATTGAGGAAAAAGCACTTCAGCAGAGTCCAACAATAACTTTGTGTCACATTAAGGTTTAAATGTTTGATCAGTGCTTTGGTGACAAACTGCCATGTGACATTAGTCGTCCAGTGGTTTGATGGGTGTAACCCCATTTCATCCTTTCAAACAACTTAACACGCTGGTAATCAATATGGTGTTACAAAACTAACACTTCAGATTCTCTGCAGGAGGTATCTCATCTAACAGAGACTTACATGATGACTTCTAGGTGACATCCTTCTTCAAGCGTTTGGTAACACACACACCTACCAGAGAAACACCATAGTGTAAATCACATGCAGAGGAATTTAAACTACATTTATTCAACTAGGGGAAATCAGATTGAAGGCTGATATCACTTGAATCAGGCATATGCTTGTTATTTGTCAGCATCATGTTTACACACTGCCACTGAATAAACTCAAATAAATCCATGTGTTTCTCACCTTTGTGCACTTTGCAGCTACTTTGTAGAGTTTAGCGAGTTGACCATGCAGAACAACCTGAAAAGAAACATCACGGTTAGCCATAAAGTGAGGGGTAAATCTAAGCTTCAGCATTCTCAAGGGCTCATCAGGTTAATAACCTTGCATCACAAATATCAGACATATGCTTGTCAATTAGAAAAATCATCATTTATGGCCCTTGTGGAATCTGACGGTTCCTTCTAGCTTCAGTCTAGCTCACCTGCAGACGTCCTTCATTCTTGATGCTCATCTGTGATCGGCCGTGAACATCTGGAGGAGGAGAGCTCAGATTTAGGCGGGGACCTTTTAATATTACCGTTTAACAAAATGTGATTTTTATGCTTCTCAGAATCTGGTAAAGACGTTTCTTCTTCAAAGGCTGATTCAGATAGGAAATTCATAGATTCATCACCGGACAGCCAGAGTTAACGGACTCTGATCTGAAGAACTGATCTTTAAATTACCTCAAGTAGAGTTCAGCCACAGTCTCCTCACACCTGGAGGGAAGAACGAATTCATGAGTTTTAAGACAACTTCACGTATCTCACTTATAAGATATGTTTCATGGTACTCAGAATTTGATGAAGTTTCATCAAAAGAGTTTCAGAACGTCCCACAGAACATCACTGTAGCATTAAGGGCTCCCCGTTATGTCGAGCTAACCCAAACGCATCAATATAATATAATAATATTAGTGCTGGACAACGATTACAATTTTGTATCGCGATTAATCGCATTGTTATGCGCAAAATTCAATAATGAATTCAAAAGTAGTGTATTGCAAACAAGTGCAATAACATTTGGTTTGCAAACACTTGAAACAAATAAGGTGCTTTTTAACAGCAGTATTCCCTTTATTCGTTCATTTGTAACTGGACCAAGACCTTGTTGAAGAGGTAGTCTTGTTTTGGTCTGCACCCGAGTGTGATTGCTGTGTGTACACCTGCCCAAACAAACTGCACCTTCAGGTAAATACTCCAGGGTTCCAGCAAACCAAACTAAACAATGCAGGTGTAAAAAAACACCATTAATCCACCTTTAGTCATTACTTTTAGTAAAGTAAATTCAAAAAATGTAGCCTTAGTCTAGTCTCTGTCCTGTGTCACATGTCCTTTTTTAGTCATCAGATCATATTAAACATTTTATTCCAAAACCACTGTGACTTTAGTCAAAATAGTTTCAAAATATTTCACAGTTTTTTAAATATTATATCTTATCATTATCTGATGAAAGATTAAAAAAAAAATGCAGCTCTGCTATTCCGAGTCCTACATAACATATGCATTATGAGGCTGGCCTCTTAACTGACCTGGAGAATAGATACAGGTGTATTTTAAACACATCTTTGTCAGGGCAGGCGATTAAAATAATAAAAAATAACGGAATGTTCAGTTTTACTTGATCGTGGGTAATTGTCACACCTACCTGTACAGCAGAGAATCCAGATCCAGTTTGACCCACGTGGTCTCATTCTTATGAGCTCACTGGAGGGAATCCCCACCTTAATCAAGGGTGATCCCGCTTGGTAAATACACATTTAATATTAGACATAAACACAGTATTGATAGAGAAAATGTACCTGCCAACTGGGATAACTACATACAGGATAGTGTCTATCCTGTACCAGAGGAGGGTAAAATGTGTTTCAAGTCAGTAGTTGTATCTTGTTAGATATAACTGTAACACACAGAAAATTGTCCCATTGGACTGAGAGTCCATTTGTCCGACAGCCCGTTGTAATTCCCAGGGGATCAAATACCAACGCTTTTGTCACGCTAATATGCGTCTGATACTGATGCACAAAGTTACTATCAGCGTCTGTGTGAGACGCACCAGGCTTTCAAGTAACTGCAATGTAAACCCATCATGTCACTATTAGATGCTGTGAGTGTGATGACATAGTACAAAGGCTGCAGAAAACCCACACAGGGTTGGAGGGAGGGAGGGATGGTGAATGGGTCAAACAAACACAGGACTTTCAGCAAGGAGACAATGTTATCTACGCGTTCACTGCAACGCGTAGTTTGAAGCGCCGGGCTAGCCACTGCATTAAAAAGTGAAGCCAAGGGTTCTGACCAAGTGTCATTATGTGACTTGTTGGGTTCAGGCCGTGCTGGTTATCTCGAGCACAAACACCAATAGTTCCGAAGGCCCATTGCTCCAAAGAATAATTATTTTTCTACCATGGCTAAGGCACAACCCGCCCTACTCTGCCTCTGTTTGACTTACCCAGATATTGTTACCCTCAACTTAACCAATCTTACTCCTCGTGCTTAAACCTAACCAACCCAACAAACCAACCCAACAAAGCTAGTCAACGAGAAGTAGAGGCAGAGTGGTGGGTCATTCTGCACAATAATAATAATAATAATGAACCATGTTCTGGTTGTTGAAGAGATCATTTGTATTTTCACAGCAATGGGCCATTGGAACAATGGGCAGCCCCCTCACTTAACAGCGGCAAACACACACCATTGTTTTCAGAAGAGATAAGACAATACAGAATTGAAATACACTGGTCTGCACTTATGTAAGTGCTTTAGAATACTCTGTTGGATATTTGGTCTCATGTTTGACTGGTGGAGGGTGTGAGGTGTAAGCTGTGTGTGTGTGTGTGTGTGTGGGTGTGTTTGCCATCCTGATCATGGACATATGTACATGTGCTACGTAGCATTCTGATAAACAAAGGCAGTCTTCTACACCCTGTGAGAATCAGTGGACCTGTTTTCACAGCATGAACACACACACACACACACACACACACACACACACATACATACAGTGACCCACGCACTTAACGACCATCTGTCGCCACCTCACCATGGAAATCCAATGCTTGTGTTGTCGTGATCCTATTCAAAGATATTAGACTAATATTACTAGTATGAATAGAATAGAATAGAATAGTACTTTATTCATCCCCAAGGGGAAATTTGTCTGTGGCAGCAGCAAACAGGGTTACACAATAGAATACAATTATTAAGTGTGTAAAATGCACAATATATACAATGTAATAAAATAAAATAACCGAGCAGGACCTATTCAATTTAGGAAGATAAAGTAATAAAAATGCACAGTGTATACACTAAGTAGAATCGTATTAAATTAACTAAGTAGGAAAAAATAAACAAAACAGTAGTGCACAAGATCACCAGCAGCAGCAACAACAGTGTAGCATTGTTATAGTCTTGTGTTTGATTTGGCCAGAGGTGATTTATTATAGAGTCGAATGGCAGAGTGCAGGAATGTTTTCCTGTATCAGTCCTTGTGACAGCGGAGCTGAATCAGTCTGTTGGAGAAAGTGCTCCGCTGTCCCTGCAGTAGGTGGTGGAGAGGGTGGTCCGGGTTATCCAATATGGACAATAGTTTCTTCAGTGTCCTCCTCTCTACCACCTCTTCCAGATTGTCTTGTTTGCAGCCAATGATGGAGCCGGCCTTCTTAATCAGTTTATTAAGTCTGTTGGTGTCTCCGGCTCCAATGCTGCTCCCCCAGCAGACTACGGAGAAGTACAGTGCACTGGCCACAACAGACTGGTAGAACATCTCCAACATCTTGCTGCACACGTTGAAGGATCGAAGTTTCCTCAAGAAGAAGAGTCGACTCATTTACTGTATATATACAGTAAAGTGCATACACACGGCACAAACAGAAGTACTGCTGCTGCTTCTGTGTGTAACGGTAAAACATTTTCAATGAAGCTATAAAAGTCATATGTGGAATTTTGTTTGGACTGACATTAAAATCTCAATTAATCATTAATCAACTTCTTCGATTCAATTCAAGAGCAAGAAGTTTCCAGAGTACCCCGGCCACAGCCTGTTCACCCTGCGGTCGTACTACGGTGTAAAGTGATCGCGGTTACAGTGATCGACTGCTTATATGGATCAGAAAGCTTGAGACAGTATCATTCATATGCACGCTGTCTGTTTCATTATTTTGTATTCATGTAATCAATATACAAATGTCAACTGGATGATTATCTGCATGGGAAATAAAGAAAAAATAATGATTACAATAACTGGACAGAGCTGATCATGTAAATGGTTTCCTCCGTACCAGACCACAGAGCAGCTTCCTCCCTCAGGCGGTGAGACTCCTCATCTTCACCTCATCCTCCACACTTCCCCATAAAGAAATAACATGGAACTTTCTGCTATTCTGGTTTTGCATATTGCAACACCACTACCTTTTGCACTTCCCTCATTCCCACTGAACCAACGTCTTGCTATTTGGGTATAAGTAACGGTTTATATTGTTTTGTTTTGTTTCATTTTATTAAATTGTAATTTCAGCATGCATATAAACTTATGTGTAGACCAGCTGTGAAGACATTCCCTCACACCTCAGCTCATTCACCCAGCACTAACACCCCCCCCTCTCTTTTTTTCTTTCCCTCTCCAACGTGAAGAAGTCTGGATTCCATGCTGCACATGGACTACAATACCCTTAGGCTACCCAGTATTTGGCCTGACTGTTTTACATTTCCTCTTATCCCCACCTTAACATGGTGTCATTAATGTGCTGTGTTCCCGGGGGCAATAGTTCCTGGTAGGTTCACCCAAGGCAAATTGGTCCCATGGAGAACTCTTATGGAGCAGAAACTTCAGAGGGCGAGCTATCTCTCCTGGGTAAGGGAGACCAGGGGTACATCCCAAGTCTCTTAATTGCATCCCCGTTTCCCTCACTTGCGTATTTATAAACCATGCGAGGAGAGAGGAAACGAGGAAATATTTTTTAAGAGATATGAGACGTCCTTTCCTCAGTTGCGTCACGTGAAGCGACGTCTGTTTCTGATGACGGCGGCCACTGATCACAGCTGGATCAGCTGTCAGTCGGCTTTAACAGCTGGAGAGACTTTTGTTAAGTTTGTGTCTGTACACATGATCACTGTACTTAATAATAGTAACTAATAATACTAATAACTAATAAAGACACACAGTAGAGGTGTTTTCTCTCTGTAGCCTGTTTAACAAACTGTATTCTGTTTACAAGCGCAGGATCGATTTCTACGGCAGAATGCATTTGACTTATTTATGATTTATTTGCGTCTGTACGTTTTGAGATTGTGATTGTGACGTCATTATTGAATAACCCAGAATATGATTATTGTTTCTCTTAAATGATAAAACTCATCAAACACTCAGGAATGATCCGCCTCACGTGACTGAATGAAATGATGATAAATTATGTAAAAAGCTTTCTCTGACTTTAATTGTTTCCATAATAAAAGTTATTGAGGGAAACATCAGTTCATGAAAACACAAATCTTTCTAATAAATGAAGAAAGTTGTTTGTGGTCCTTTTGTTGTTCAGACTACAATGAACATTTATTTAAACCAGATGTTGAATCACAAACCTAATCAAATATAAAGTTTGAGTTTAATCTGCGATCTGTTTACATGTTGAATAAAATCTTAGCAGTCCCATCGGCTCGAGCGTCCAATCACATAGCTGATGAACAATGAGGGGGCGTGTCAGCCGTTAAAACACTCCCTGGAAGCCTGTTCTCGTGGGTCCTCGCTCATGGCTCCTCAGAGATCCCTCCTCCATCCTCCATCCTCGCTCCTCAGAGCAGAAATAACAGCTTTGGGACGGCCATCAATATGGCGGCGCAGAACAAGTTCCGGTTCAAGCGAGGATCGAGGAGCGAGGAAATGACAGTTAAGAGACTTGGGATGTACCCCAGGACAACATCCCTCGGTGCGAAGCTTGTCGACACGCGCCTGGTAGCCAGGTCCACAACCAATGGGGCCTGGTAGTGCTCAGCCCGGAGGAATGACACGGAGCAGCCCCCTTGTGAACCCAACACTTGCAAGGATTCATGTTAAGTGGTGTCGTTGGCATCCTTGACCCCCAGGAGGAGGCTTTGATCATGCTGGATGGATTACATACATTACATGTCGAGCCTGTGCATGCCTCTGGATCCCCCAGGAGAAGCTGAGGATGTTGCTGGAGGAGAGGGACATATGGGCAACCTTTTTATTTTAAACAATCCAGAAATACTTGTGTTTAACTCATGCTATATGTAAACGTAACCCAAAGCACTTTTTTTAGGCATCAAGTCTCTTTCTTACCCAATACATATGTGTTTTGATACATACTATTATATTCAATTACATTATTACACTATCTTGTAGGAGTGTTATATATGCTTCATTTATCTATTTATACACAGAGTACTTTCAGCCACTGTACAACCTCAATAAGGTATTCAGAGTTGCACTACTGGATTATCTTTGCACATATAATCTGTATTTGTCCAAATATTTCTACAATACACTCATACAGTCTCTAATGTGTTGCTATGCCCGTTATGTATGAAGCATTTCTTCAATATCTTTATCTCTAGGATATTAGTGATATGTTTTTAATTTCTTCTCAACCTGACTGTTGTATTGCTGTACCATGTGCTTTTTAATAAAGACTTTCTGTTTATCATGATATAAGTTATCACTTTGTTTATTAGGCTTTAATGACATGATGAAAATATTGTTTAAATATAAGAGTTGAGTGAGGTGGTATGATGCAGCTCTTTGCGATAGGAGTAGATTCAGTTGGTGAGACAGCAGGGAGTGGATCTTCACAGGAGCATATGTCAGGCCTTCCAGATAAACTTAAACTGTGGTATCTGCTATGATTACCTCGGCTAACAGTGTATGATTCATTCCAACAGTAGATAAGCGACAGAGTATGATTAGCTCTTACATTAGGAAGTGGTTAGGAGCCCTGTAGGGAAAAGGGATTTTGTAGCTTCCTATCGACAGTTTAAGAGGAAATGGCTGGAAATGACAAAGTCAGAGTCTGAGGATACAGCAACACAGTACAATGTCAATACAAACCTCATCATTACTCTAAAACATCAAATAATAATGCTGATAAGGTTGGTAATGAGAAATCAATGCGTTTGTATATATTTTGTTGCACGTTTTTTCTATTTAAAACTATTTGTGCATTAAAATGGTCTCTTACCTAAGAACAATCCCTGAAATCAATGAAATACAACAACAAGTGTTTGTTTCTGCTTCCTCCATCAGGCCCGTTGACATCCACCTGATATGTCCTGACAATCATACAGTTGTGTTTTTGTTTTGCCATGAGCATCACCCATAATGAGCCTTTCATATTGACAACAATCTGGTTGTATTAGTTCTCCCCAAGCCTCTTAATGTGTCTCTCTTGATAAGATCCCCAGTGAGGGACCATATCAAGTGGAGGTGGTCGTTTTTGTTACCTCCACCTCTATTGATTACACTCAAGTCTGAGTGTAATGCGCGCCGGGCTGCTGCTGGTGAATGAGAAGCTCTCTTGGTGCCACGTACTTTACTGCTCCTCACAGTTTGTGTCACACTTTCCTCACAGGTGTCACGGATATCACAGATGCAACACGCGAGAGACTCCTGGTGTTAGCTTCATGTCCCTAAACCAGCTAGCTACTTATCAGAGAATGCTTCACACCTCAGCTGTCACATGTGTCAGGATGAAAATTGTATAAAATACTGCGATCACCGACTCCCAATTCTGGTCCTACCCATACACAGGTAAGTGTCCAGAATAAAGAGGAAGAGAGGCCCAAAGTTCAATAGATTAAGAATTTATTAACGAGATTTGTATGTTAAAACGCTGAAGAAGAGGAGGGCAATTGAGTGAGCCGAGAGCGACCCAGTGCCATTTTAAGAGGCAATAAGAGGCACTGACACAATCACTTGATGTAATCACTTGATATAAACAGCAAACATGCATAAGGAGCAATTAAAGGCTATATAATTTAGGATCCAACACAGACGGTGAAGATCCCATAAGGGCAAGATACCACTGCACATGTCAAGTGTAACAACTCTTGTGTTGCACACAAAAATAACAGGTAGATTAACACTGCAGCCAACGTTATGCTATGAGCATACAAGAAGGGGAGCCTATAACCTGCTGCAGATCAAGGATTGCTCAGCACTAGACTGTATGTAAGAAGTGGACGTAGAGTCATAGTGACATCACCCGTTAGTTTGTGGAATGCCGTTTTCAAGCCTCGAGTTCACCGATTTCGCATCGCCCTCTTGGATTACGGCCGTCGCCATGTTGAGACACCATATACGGCTCTGGTATCGGCAGCGACCTGTCAATCACAATAAGCCCGCCCTAAAGCATACTCTGCTTTATGGTCTATCTCATCAGGGGTGGGCAATTATTTTTCAAAAACCATACAATTTACTTGTATGGTTTTGATAAGCTGTGAGTGTTAAGAGTAAATATTATGATCAGTGGTGGAATAGAGGTAAGTATATTTGCTTAAGTAGAGTACAAATTCAAGGTACTTTATTTGAGTATTTCCATTTCATTCAACTTTGTACCTTCAATCCACTACATCTCAGATGGAAATATTGTACTTTTTGCTCCACTACAAGAGTTAAAATGAGCTCCACCTTAAATATCTGCAGCAGGAATAATGATTAAAAAAATATACATATGTAATAGTAAAACACTGACAGGGATCATATTTCTGTAAAATTAGTACTTTTATTACTATTGTTTGTAGTTCAATTACCTCATTTTCTGTTTTTCAGTTCAGTGCGAGAAATCTAGTGTGTGTTGTTCTTGAACGAGTTCACTGAATTCAGGTTGAATGTGTGAGGTGAGATGTGAAGGACAGCTGATAGGTGATCGTCAGTGAGAGAGGATATGGATTGTTAAACTTCATCACAGAGAATGTTTGTTCACATATGGAGGTCGATCCAAAGAGAACCAACATCTTCTGAGCATGTTGCTTTAGCAGCTTAGCTGGCAAAGCCTCCGATGTCCGTGCCGCTCTGCATCAGTCAACTATTTGTATTTTTCCGCATGTTTTGTCTGGTAATGGCGATTCAAATTGTAATCCTTAAACACTGCGATCTGTTCAGTAAATAAATATTTAGAAGTCCATGTCAATCTTTCATTTTTTAACACAGGCTGACATTTTTAAGGGCTAACAGCAAACTCACATCTCCCGTAAACTCAGTTCGCCAACACATTGCAGTGACGCTGCTGCTCGCACACATTCACCAATGTACTAATGTACGTAAATTGAGAAAAAAAAAACAGGATCAGTCACCTTCAAAATAAAAGCAATGAGCTGTATTCCGTGCATCATGTACACTTATCTACGTTTTATTCCTAATTTCCCATTGACGTCCCGCGGGACGGTCGGCGACAGCCAAAGGGCAGGGTATGGCCCGGGGGCCGTACAATGTCCAGGTCTGCTCTAAATGGACCACAATTTACTAAATGAACAATGAATAGACTTCTATACAACCACAGGACTCGCCCCCTGCTGGTCAGTAGAGATCATGCAAGTTTTACGAGACTTCCGTATTGGCTTCACTCGGCCAAACCGGAGGTTGTCGCCTGCTCAGCACCCATGCCCAATCACAATACTATGAAAAGGAAGAGGAGATAGTAGAGCGCTAGCTACCGGTGACCCTAAATAATCTTTCCTCACAGCCCATGGACCTAAAGGCATCCCCGTTACATACAGTAGATCATTCCTACAAAGAACTAGGTTTCAGATGGTGAAAACATACATGTGCAGCTTATTACGTCAGCAGCGAGAAACCTAAAATGAACAAAACGAGTACCATTTCTGAATAACGTATACTTTACAAAGGTTTGATAAGTTGCAATTAATGGTTTTATTTGCAACTAGGAGTCCCAGCAAAATTCCTGAGCCCCGCCTATAATTTCAGTGAGGCTTACACATTAATGGCGTATCTTGCTATCGGTCTGTACATCACCACTCCTGTTCATTCATGAGCATCATCAGCATTGTTATTGCCAAGCGGCAACCTCCAGTGCTGAGAAAGCCAAAAACTGTAGTACCTCAAATGGCCACTTGAGACCGGCTCTAGAGTAAAAAACATCCTGCACAGAGACAATCACACAGCCTCTTTTGCTTTGGAATTGTTACATTTTTTGGATTGTATGAATTGTAACCAATATGTTATAACAACTATAATAACTTTGCTAACAGCTCTTCAGTTGTGGATGTCGGCTCTGATCATTTCTGTGTCTTTTTACTGTCAATGCTTTTATACATCACAATATCAGAGAACTGTCAAGAAGCGCTATCTTACTACGGAGCAGTTACACATTTGTATTGATCTCTTAGGTTTTAACAGCAAATTGACCTTTGACTTAGTGGCCTCACTATAAAAGGTTACCTCTAATCAGACACCTCCCTGGAGGAAAATAAGTTAAACGATTAAAGAGAAATCGTCAAACAGCAGGAAAAAGATGGAAAGAAAATAATAATAATGGTCAATTATCACATTTCCTGTGAACAGTCGACTACTTACACAAAGGCAATTAAACACGCAAGACAAGCACACTTCTCAAAATTGATAACCGACAACCAGAAAAATCCCCAAATCCTCTATTCAAGCATTGACCATTTAATTAACCCTATTTCTATGAGGTCTAGCAGTATGTTTACCAGCTCCAGATGTGAAGAATTTACATTGCCGTGTCTCCAGATGACCCAGGGCCAATAGATATGGATGGCAGAGAATTGTATGCAGCTCAGTTAGGATAAAACTCAATTCCTGGTTTTTGGCACTGAAGCTCAGAGAGACAAAATAAATGTAAAACTGGGAGCACTGGCATTAAACCCCTGTTAACAAGCAAAACACAAAGACTTTTCCTTGATTCAGATCTAAGTTTTAAGCCTCACATTAGAAACATAACTAAGAATGCATTTTAACAAGCTAAGCAAATTGCCAGTGTGCATCTGTTTCTCTCTCAAGCCAATGCAGAGACATTAATGCACACCTTTATCGTCTGCAGGATTGACAATTGCAACACTTACAATACTTTCATGGTCTCCTTAAAAAGAATATATCCTAACTTCAGCTACTGCAAAACTCAGTTGCACGTTGGCTGACTAGGACCAGAAAGAGAGCACACATTACACATACATCTTGAAGTCTCTGCATCGGCTACCTGTTTGCTTCAGAATTGATGTTACGGCCCCTTTATTGGTTTATAAAGCTCCTAATGGTCTTGGTCCTATCTAATTATCAGATTTGCTTTTAGCCCTTGAACCCACTAGAACCCTCAGGTCTTCTGACAATTAATTATCCCTAAAGTCAGAACAAAAAGACCAGAGTGAGACATCCTTTTATGGTCTCTGTTCTGTGCCTGTGGAACAAGTCATCCTGAGGACCCAAGACCAGCAGAGAATGTTGGTGTTTAACAGCAAAAACTCAGGACACACCTGTTTAGTCTGGTATTTATTGATACATTATTTATTCATCGTTGTTACGTGCCGTGTTGTGCTTTCCCTCTGCTTACCCTCAGTGTCCTCTCGGGTGCCACCCTCTGTCCCGGATGCCAGCTGCAGCAACTGATTGGACACGGCTGCGGACAATCGCGATTAGCGGTGGCTAAAAGGAGAGGAGCTCCTCATGGACAACGCGTAGCTGTTTCTGTGGATCAGTCGATCACCTTTGTTCCAGCCATGTGGGCTGTTGTCTGTATAGTGTCGCTTTCTTTCTATAAGAAAGTCATTTTTTTTCCCTTTTTTTTGAGGGTTAACAAAAAGAGCATTTTATTGTGAAAAGGGTTGGCTGCTCACACGGCAGCAAAAGAAAACTACTTTCTTATAGAAAGAAAGTGACACTATACAGACAACAGCCCACACGGCTGGAACAAAGGTGATCCACAGCAGCAGCTACGCGTTGTCCTTCTGGAGCTCCTCTCCTTTATCCACCGCTAATCGCGATTGTCCGCAGCCGCGTCCAATCAGCCGCTGCAGCTTGCATCCGGGACAGAGGGTGGCACCCGAGAGGACACTGAGGGTAAGCAGAGGGAGAGCACAACACCGCACGTAACAAGCTTGCTAAGTATTTCTTGTGTTTAACTTTTGTAGTGTTTTTATTGAGTTTTGTCATTATTGCTGTATTATTAAATGTTTTATTAATTACAAAGCAACTTATTGTTCTTGTATGGATGGGGGGTGTGGGTGTACTGTGTCACGCACTGTTACTTTTTCATTTGTAGGGTGATACAAATAGAAACTGATTAATTGATTACGTTAGGTGTCCTACAAGAAAGATAGTGACAACAAGTCCTCCAAGTCACACATTAGAAGTCGTTGTTTGTCCAGGTCTTCTAGATAGACGGAAACGTTTCCTGAATTCGCATCTTTATCAGCAGGACAACTCCATTCGTCAGTCACACGTCACTGTTGGAAAAATAATACTGTTAATGATTTGACGCTATTGTTAAGGTTTAGTTTAGGGACAAAAACAACTTTCATAAGTGAAACAAATCATCATTTGGGTTAAAATGACTTCTTCGGTGTTGGTAAGGGACCTTCGTTGTCATGGTTACATTACTTTAAGTCTGGTTATGGTTAAAATAAATGTTTACTGTCATTTGGAAATAGGACACCCAACCTCCTTCTGTGGACTTCTGTTGCTCTATCATAATGTCACCTGACTTCCTCCTTTGCTCTAAACAAAAGTCAGACCGCCACTAGAAGGCGCTGTCACTTGAACGTTGACAGATGTTTCGGGGGATGAGATTAAACTATTTTGGTTGGATGACTGTGGTCAGCCAGCAAGCGTTCCCAGGCATGGGACATGTAGTCTTTGCAGTATCTTCAGCATCCTCCCCCGAGCCGCCCACCCGGTCTCATTTGGACTCCTGTATCCTCATTCTGTCACCACACAAAACGAATGATCACTAATATTATCATAGTGGAGGGTTTAGCATATCTTTGTGACCCTGGGTGAAATGCTGACAGGCAATAACTCCTTGTAAAGACTTGCATGGTTACATTTATTATCAAAGATAGAGCCAGAGTCAAACTGACTGGAGTTCCCCCATGGAATCAGGCCTGTGGGGGAGGCTTCCCGGAGATGAAATAAATTATTGAGTTAAAGCCAAAAACACCACTAAATTCATCAGTTCAGTTATGCCAGTTTTGAAGAAATTCCCTCCCAAGTATTTCCAAGACATTGTGTATGAACGACTTTCAAAATAAAATGCTTCCGGCCAAGGTTGTCGTAGGCGTGGGGGCATAAAAATAGGAAGCCAGTAGATGTCTGCAGCCATTTCACTCCTCAGTCTGACGGTAGCTCTTAACTGACTGAGATAGGAGAAATAAAAAGGATGTCAGTCCTAACTGTCTTAGTGTTTGTACTCAGAGTAATTCACAAAATGTTTAAGCTTCTAAACTAGATATGTTCTGAGCCAATCCTTTCTTTACTGCGCTCTTCTGTTCCGCCTGCTGGTATTGCAGTGCTGCTCTCCATAAGTCCCATATTGTAGAAAGTGAGATTTCCATGTCATTAAATTATAAGGCAGGTTTATGTGCTATATAAACACTGTTGGAGTACCAAAACACGAAATCCCAATGTGCACAGCCAGTATTCAGAAAAGGTGCCTTTAAACGAGCAGTCAGAACTAGAGTCACTGGTAGAAGGGCCGTTAAACAGAATGCAGGTATATTCAGACGGACAGCATGATAAATGTTGTCGTTGAATATAAATGCATGTTAAGATGTTTGGGTTGAAGCCTTAAATACAGGTATTATTGTGAAAATGAGGATAACATTTCTCATTAAATGATAGCTGGGCTCTACACTACAAGCATTTCACTGCATATTAGACTGAAAACTAGAGATTTAATGCAAAAAATGATTTAGTTGCACCAGGGATTTCAATTTATCATTAGCAAAGAGCAGTGTACAAAGCATTCATAAAGCAGCTTCTCGAGATTCTTTATGAGAGCATTTTAATTGTGTACATGTCCCCACTTCATTAGTTTGTGTCAAATATTTAAATATAGTTTTCACGAGTGTTTGAGTTTTGTATGTAACAGACTTTCATTCATGTGTGTAAGATGATTGTGATTTTCAGTATATTATGTGATTGAGTTTGGTTTCATGTTATATATGTAAAAGTGAAAGTACATGTATTTGCATGATGATTCCGAATAATCTCCCTTACGGCCTCTCAAACAATGGGTTATTAAGTCATTATGGTGAAATGTAAAATCAGTAGTGGTGGAAGAGTAAAAGTAACAATATTTACACTGTAGTATTGCTACTCTGTTGGTAGCAAAATTCCTGAATTCAATACTTAAAACATATCAGCATTAAAATATACTTAAAGTACTAATCATGCAGAATGGCGCATATATTATATTGCTGAATTAAAATTATTGATGCATTCGTAGCAGCTGGTACAGGTGGGGCTCATTTTAGTTACCTTATTCTCTGCTAGGTGGCAAAACCTATAATATAACCTATTAGATTATTGATACAAAATATAAATTGACTAACAACTAAACCTTTAATATAAACGTAGTGGATTGAAAAGTACAATTTATGTGTCTACGATGTAGTGAAGTATAAAGTAGCATAAAATACTAAGTAAAGTACAAGTACCTCAAAATAAATCGTACAGTATTTGAGTAATTGTACTACCACTGAAAGTCAGGGTTAAAAAACGTGAATAACTAGAGACCATCTTGCGGCGGGATCACAGCAGCTGTGGAGCAAAACTGAGTGAACCATAGCCTAAAGAAAGAAACATGATCCTTCAGTGCACCTCACAGGTTGGTTTCTGTGTTTAGGTGAAGAAAGCCTGCAACTGACTAAATGGGCGCGCTTGTAGTGGAGTGTAGACGTGTCCTGTCAGGTTAAAAGACCAGAAAATACACAAGAACAATCATAATCTGAAACTTATCTTGTAACAATCAGCTGCTGAGCTATTAACGCTACGTAAATAAACAAATAGCTTTTACTTTATTAAAGGCAGCAGAGTGCTAAATTATATGGGCCTTCATTGAAGTCCTGCTTGCCCTCCAGCTTCATAGTTGCTGGTCATGATGGCTGTAATGTGGTCAGCTCAGTGGCTCATGGCTACTCGGGGCAAATGGCCATCCTGATTGAACCGAAATGAGTTTTCGTCTTTACTCCATCCTTTGCTTTCGAATCTCCTCCCGTCTATTTCCTACTCTCACTTGCAGGTTAAAGACAAACAGATGGGTGGGTGTTGCGGGCTCCTTTTCAGCACAGAATTAATTAAGGCTTATGGCAGCTGACGCGTCAGATTCACACTGACCTGCAATTAAGGAGAGCACTTGTGTTTGGAGAGCTGGGGATATAGCAGCAGAACTTACAGTCCTGCCAAACATCCTTCTAACTGGGCTTTACGCTCTCATTAAAAGTTGCTTTCTGACATTTTGGTTTGGTTACCTCGGATATGTTTTTTTTCTGCTCTGGTCTGTGTGATTCTCGTGCTACTATATTTGTGAGGACCACGTGTTTGTCTGAAGCCCCTTTTACACAGGCTGTTCAAGGTCGGAATGTTGCGGATATATCACACCGGGGCTGCTTGAAGCCGCTGTTTGGTTCAGTTTAAAAAAGCAAAGCCGGCATAATAGTAGTTTGTTTTTACAGCAGTATTGAGGAATCTACAGAGGTGCAGCAGAGGACAGAGGGGTGGACAACTGACCACCAGGACCTGAGGAGGTGTCGGACGACTTCAACCAAACACTGAGATGATAACTGCCCCAAGCCAGGAGGGGCTATTGAATTTCGGCCAATCACAGAGGCTGATACTGGACATTTAAACTTTCGGACAGAGACTTTTTTAAATATAGGCTTAGTTCCAGAGGGTTTTTGCCAGAGTTCGCGCCGTTACCACTCTGGGTAGTTTACCAGCTGGGCTGGGCTATTTAGTGGGCCTTGTGAGAACTCTGCCCTGGGGACATATTGATATCGATAGAGTAATTCAGTTTGTAATTGTTATAGCTTCTCTTGTTTATTAAATACTTTTTGATTGTTAACCGGATCCAGTTCATTTTTGGTGCGACTGGAAAGTCCAGCGGTCTGGGTCTCCCCTGAAAACATCTAACCCTAACAATTGCTTGAACAATAATCTAATGGGGATGACTTTTCTCTACTCACAACAATGGGTATTAAACAAAGAAAAAAAGAATCCACAGAGCACATTGGCAACAGTTTTGACAGTCTATTCTGTTCAGGCAGCAACTGGTTCTGACAAGAGAAGCCAATTTAGAAGTGCCTTAAACTTAAACATTCTCTCTAATGGCCATCAGGGGGCGACTCCTAGTTGCCAAAAGAAGTCTGATTGTATAGAAGTCTATGAGAAAATGACTCTACTTCTCTCTTGATTTATTACCTCAGTAAACATTGTAAACATGAGTTTATGGTCTCAATCTCTACTTTAGAGTCTTCTTCAATACAGCATGATGTTCATTTAGTGAATTATGGTCCATTTAGAGTCAAACAGACCATAAAGCAGGGGATTGCTTTAGGGTTTGTCTACCTTGTGATTGACAGGTCATTACCACGAATTTGTCCGGTCTGGGTGTTGTCTCTACCTTTGAACTTTCACAGTGTGTTTTTACTTCATGAAAGTTAATTGTAACATTTTTTTAAAATGTCTGATTCAGGGTCTTGGTTCACCCCTCTTGTGTCACTTCTGGTTGCAAAAAAACAAGATTTAGCAGGATAACCCCATTGAGATTTTTAATCTCATTTCCAGAGAAGTCCTGGCCAAGATGGCAGTGTAGAGATTTCAGACAAGCGCCACATGAAAACACAAATAACTGACTTGAAGAAGAATCCTGTTTTCAATACTTTGCATGTTTATGAAATGATCTAGTTGAAAATGTCTCTGGAACTCACACCAAGATGAGGATCCGAAAACTTCCAAATTGGTTTCACCAAAAACTGTGCGGGTTCTTGGAATTTTCTTCTTTCAAAAAAACACAGGTATTTATAAATTCCTACCTATTTAATCACCATATTATGAATGTGTGCAAGGTATGTACATGCCCGGAGTCCCCATTAGCTACTACCCAGGCAGAAACTACTCTCCTTTGTGTCCGTAAAAAACAGCACAATGTAAAAATAAATATGCAATTATCCAAATGGAACAAAGACAGAAGAAAAAAAGCAAACAAAAAATCTTCTAAATAACTACTCGTGATAACAGTAAAACAAGTACCCCCATCTTACACACATTCAATACAGCTCAAAAACAATTAATGCAAAAAATCAAAAAAATATTGTATACAGTTGAAAAATATAAGTAAACCAAGCAAGTAAACATCTAATACAAACCATCAGCTGGCTTCTTTGACCTTGAGAAGCTCATAAGTTTTGTCAACATTTTTTAGAAGTACCAATTCACAGATTCTTCTGAAAACATTAACAGCAGATTGCAGTTCATGAATCACACTCGCTGAGGATGAAGCAGAACTATTCATAATGGTGTCTGCATAAAAAGGAAATTATGTTGTAATAAGATTGCAGCACAGATTAATAATGTGAATTGTAAATAAAGTAGGATCCAATGTGACCATTCTGTCCATTTAAAAAGCTAGAAAATCAACTTGGATAGTTTGCATTCTACCACTCAAATAGCTTTCAAACAATTGAACCTTGGATAAGTCTAGCAATAATGCAGTACAGTCTTTGATTAGTCACTTTTTGGATCTTCATTGTAGCTGTGACAGTACTGTCTTTTTTTGTCATTGAGAATGCAAAGTCTTGGTAGAAACTCATCTATTGGTTACTTATAAGCCCTTCCAAACTGTTTAGTTTAGAAGGTTTAGATACAGGCCTGTAGTTCTTTGGGTTAGATGGATCTCATCCTTTCAAGATTGGAATAGCATGTACTGCTTTATTGTACCACTTTCTACGGTCAGGTTACGTGAAAGTTAAAAGTGTAACAATTTTGTTGGCAGGAATCTGTAAAGAAATGGATCAAAACCACCAGGGCAAGCTTGAAAGCATCCTGCACTTCATTAATTGCTATAGAGTAAAGTTAAAGGCAACTTTTGTTCAGAGTCATTGAATTTGCACTTCCCTTTCAATCAGGCTTAGAGATATAAAATGCTGACTTAGAGTATTCACTAATCATTGCCTCATCAACTCATTTACTGTTCTCCGTAATTCACTCTGTGGTGAGTAGTAAGCTGAGATTTCAGACACTTCATCATTCACCATCATCACGAGCTGGTTGTGCATTTGTTGTGTACTTCGTAAAACTGAAAAACTTAACTTTTTTTAAAACTTGGGTCAGTGTTCATTTTTTTTCCAGTGTGGTGGTGCGAGAACAGAATAAGCAAGTGTATTTCCACTGAAATGATGAGCATGTATACATAAGTGTACTGTACCTTCAGAATGTCCTCAATATATGGTAAAAAATAATAAATATATATATATATATATATATACACACAGTATATACAGTGGATATAAAAAGTCTATACGCCCCTGTTAAAATGGCAGGTTTTTGTGATGTAAAAAAATGAGATAAAGATAAATCATGTCAGAACTTTTTCCACCAATAATGTGACTTATAATGTGAACAATTCAAATGAAAAACAAACTGAAATCTTTTAGGGGGAAAAATAAAAACTTACAATAAACCTGGTTGCATAAATATGCACACCCTTAAACTAATACTTTGTTGAAGCACCTTTTGATTTTATTACAGCACTCAGTCTTTTTGGGTAGGAGTCTATTAGCATGGTACGTACATCTTGACTTGGCAAGATTTGCCCACTTTTCTTTGCAAAAGCGCTCAAAATCTGTGAGATTGCGAGGGCATCTCCTGTGCACAGTCCTCTTCAGATCAAACCACAGATGTTCAGTTGGATTCAGCTCTGGCTGGGCCATTCCAAAACTTTAATCTTCTTAAGCCATGCTTTTGTTGATTTGGATGTATGCTTTGGGTCGTTGTCGTGCTGAAAGGCAAAATTCCTCTTCAGCTTTCTAACAGAAGCCTGAAGCCTGAAGGTTTGGTGCCAAAATTGACTGGTATTATAACTGTTCATAATTCTCTCCACCTCGACTAAGGCCCCGGTTCCAGCTGAAGAAAAACAGCCCCAAAGCATGATGCTGCCACCACTACGCTTCACTGTGGGTACGGTGTTCATTGGGTGATGTGCAGTGTTGTTTATGGCCAAAAACTTCAACCTTGGTTTCATCAGACCATAACAAATTTTCCGACATGCTTTTGGGGGACTTCATGTTTTTCTTCGTTCGTAAGAAAACGTTCTGTCTTGCCACCCTACCCCATAGCCCAAACATATGATGAATACTGGAGATTATTGTCACATGTAATACACAGCCAGTACTTGTCAGAAATTCCCGCAGCTCCTTTAATGTTGCTGTAGGCCTCTTGTGAGCCTCCCTGACCAGTTTTCTTCTCCTCTTTTCATCAATTTTGGAGGGATGTCCAGTTCTTGGTAATGTCACTGTTGTGCCATATGTTCTCCACTTGATGACTGTCTTCACAGTGTTCCATGGTATATCTAATGCCTTGAAAATTGTTTTGTACCCTTCTCCTGACTGATACTTTTCAACAATCAGTTCCCTCTGATGCTTTAGAACAGAGGTCTTCAACAGGGGGTCCGCTACCCCTAGGGGGTCTGCGGAGGTACTGCAGGGGTCTGCGAAATTTTTGGTTGATTAGACAAATTTTTTATTTTTTTTTCCAAACATGAATCTGTCCATTATTTTAATAGTTCAGTATTGTATGAAAGATAACAGGTATGTTTATGCATGGCAGTGGCACTAATGGGCCATCACTCATTTTCGTTTCCACATTCATGTTTAAAATGAAAACATCAATTTGAATAGCATGTATGCATGATTATCATGCAATTGACAGACAATGTTGATATTGACATTGGTATCAGCTGACACGGTATGTTTATGAATGGCAGTGGCACGGCCACCCTACTCACTGTACCTTGCACATGTTTAAAATAAAAACATGAATACATGAACCTGTGTATTATTTGAATAGCTTAGTATTGAATGCACAATAAAGAGGTATGTTTATACATGGCACTAGGCTCAGTTTAATATGAAACACAATTTTATACAATATATATAGTCGGGGGTCCCTGCTCCATCTCTCTATCAGTTTGGGGATCCTTGGCCTGAAAAACATTGAAGACCCCTGCTTTAGAAGCTCTCTGCGGACCATGGCTTTTGCTGTTAGATGCATCAAAGTAAATGTCAGGAAAACCCTACTAGAACAGCTGAACTTTACTTGGGATTAAGCAGAATCACTTTAAATGACTGTGTACACTAGTTAACATGAGTTTGACTGTGATTGTTTAATTCTGAACATAGCCACATCCCCAGTTATAAGAGGGTGTGCATATTTATGCAACCAGGTTATTGTAAGTTTTTTTTTTTTCCCCCTAAAATATTTCAGTTTGTTTTTCAATTGAATTGTTCACGTTATAAGTCACATTAATGGTGGAAAAAGTTCTGACATGATTTATCTTGGTCTCCTTTTTTTACATCACAAAAACCTGCCATTTTAACAGGGGTGTGTAGACTTTTTATATCCACTGTATATGTGTTAGCTCTGTGTCTGTGCATATTTGTGAAAGCAGATTGTTATGCTTGGAAAGCTGCGTTCAGTATAATTTGTCATATTTATTCTGCTAAGAGTGATGTGATTCAGGTGTGAGGAGTTGGAGTGGACCAACACCCATGGGTGCACTGAGCTTGGAATGTGAGAAATTGTAGATGAAGACAGCTGATGCTCACGGACCTTCCCGTTAACACTTGGCTGTCGCTTCTACTGTACAAAGATTACATGATGCCGCATTTGTTTCTCCGGGGAATATATGCTGAAACGATGTTACGTTAAACAATAGCAGGAAAGTAATGATTCCCTTGGTGACAGTGCTCACATCGAAACGTGTTAGCTGGAGGTTCTTTTTTCACATTTAAAGATACACTCTTTGAGTTATAGACAGACTATAGCAGCATGGGTGAAACCATCTTGGGGTTCTTATCGTAATTAAATGAGATGATTGAAAGCACCCTCGTGTCTGTCCATTAAATATGAAGCTAAGCCAGCAGCTGGTTAGCTTAGCATAAAAATAGGGAGCAGGGCGAAACAGAGAGGGTTACAAATCCGAGCATGAATTAACACACCACAGATTTTGTTTGTTTCATTTATACAAAAAGTTTTTAGGAAACAGATTTTGCGAAATGTGATTAAAGTTGTAAATTAAAACGAAACAAATAAATGCTTCAAACCACTTGGTTAGGTTTAGTAAAAAATATCATGGTTTGGCAATGACAAAACAATTCTGCAACAAAAAGTATTCGGCTAGGTCTTGGCAACAAAAGTACTTGGTTAGGTTTAGGCAACAAAAGTACTTGGTTAGGTCTTGGCAACAAAAGTACTTGGTTAGGTCTTGGCAACAAAAGTACTTGGTTAGGTTTAGGCAACAAAAGTACTTGGTTAGGTTTAGGCAACAAAAGTACTTAGTTAGGTTTAGGCAACAAAAGTACTTAGTTAGGTTTAGGCAACAAAAGTACTTGGCTCAGACTGTAGTTGGAACTACAAAAAAAACCGTCTTTTTGATCCAGTTTCAGGCAAAAAGTCACTGTACCGCCAAAAGCCATATACAGCAGTATGTTAGCAGTATTGTATTTTATGTGAAATTAACATTGCATTAGAGACACTCATATGGCCTACATGAGCTATTTAACCGTCTGCAATTTGTATGTATCACTATTTTGTCTTTTCTTTCTGTCACCCTACAAACCGATCAACCACAGTGACCTCCACACCCTTACTTTTTATTGTGAGGTAAGGAATGCTCCACTATTATAGTACAATACTTTTTTTATTTCACAGCAGTGAGTTACTTTGTATGTTTCAATGGAGATCTGCAGGACAAACACATGCAATACACTTCAGTACCCTCCAGAACACACACACTAATAGGATGAGTGACATTCCAACATTGCAGGAGATTTCGAGGAAGTTTCATCATGTTGCCAGAAAACCATGAAGTGGTCGGTGTTGTAGTAGGTTGTGTGTTTGGAGGTTTGGCTCCTCTGCCTTGTGTTTTTCAAAGTCAAGGTCGTCTCTGGGTGCACTGAGAGAACTGAGAAAACACTGCTTTCATGTGTTTTACACACTTTATTTACCTCTGTTACGTGGTATTAAGGTGGTATTTCAGCTGCAGGACAGCAGTGAAGGCCCAGGTATAAAATACACGGCCCGCCACTGGCCAACAGTATATCTACCCCGGTTCCACATCCATTCGCTGCCAGATCATTGTCGTTTCAACCTCCTTGGTATCCTGTTTGTTCTCGGCCGCTGAGTGTGGTGTATTCTGAGTTCTCTTTCTTCCGTTGTTCTCACCTTGTCTCCCTGTGCCTGCAGTTTGGTTCATCCTCCCGGTTCCCCAGTCTGCCTGTCCTGGCTCGTCCTGCTTGGTTTCCACCCTCGCCCTTGTATGTTTGTTGTGTACTTTTTTTATACGTTATATCTTATCAATGTTTTGTTTGACTTGTTTTATGTTAAATACCCTTCATCGTTGTTGTCTTGTAAATTCTGGTCATGATTTTAAAATCTTTTCAACAAATACATAACGTGGCTGTAAAGGTACTCACCAGGTATACTCTTACTTCTAGTTTGCAGGTCAAAATATTTATCGAACTGTTTTTGTAATAAGTACTTTCACAAAGAAGGTAAATATTAGAGAAAAATAATTTTGAGCTAAGTCGTTTTTTTATTTTTTTTATAGCTTTAAGGGCATCAGCCCATCCCGGTGTGCATGCACTAAATTGTTCAACAGCCCACAGGCTCAGCGGTCCGAACCAAGCCGGCAACCTTTATCGCTCCTTTCGACTTTGACAAAGTCAGCGCCGAGCAGATCCACTTCCATTCTTGCTTTTCACAATAAAAGCCCTGGACATATAAACTGTGTAGCTGTTTACCAGAGGGAACTCAAATTCAATCAGAGCATTTCACTTAATGAAACTTAATGAAATAAATTACAGTAGCTTAGGCTATACAACAGTTTAGCTCAGACACACTGTCAGATGCTGCTCTGGGTCAATAGGATCCTGGTAGTTGGTCCTCTGACTGTGTGAATCTATTCAGACTTTATTTTTAAAAAGCATTTCACATTAGTTCTTGTCATCATTTAGTGTTTTTGACCCTGTGTCCACCAACTGTTTGTAACCAAAGACTGCTTCTCGTGTGTAAATACAAGCTAACTACTTATATTATTTATGTCTACAGTGTAGCCCCACAATTTTGTTGAGGTATAATCTTTGCCTGTTCAGTGTCCACAGCCACTCCAATTAGAATGTATGCTGTAACTGACAAAGCCTATAGGCCATAATTAGGACTGATGCTTTGTTCGTGTGGCTGTATTCCTTTGACTGGTATCTCTGTTAACGGTGATGTTGTTAACAGTACCTCATTAAAAAAAAGCTTTATTGTCAGCAGCAGCAGCACTTTAGTCCTGGAACAGCAGTTAGTATTGTAAAGGATGGCTCTCATTTGGACTGCAGACAGTTATTAAGTCATAGCTTATGGAACACAATATGGCCTGCATATTCAATATCTTCATTAAACAATTACTGAGCCTTTGTTAAATTGGTTGGCCAGCTAATCTTGTAAAGCCATTTGCCTGAGGCCTAATTCCACGGAAGGTGATACAGTGGGCGACACGACTATTTTGAGGCATCACTCTTGCGTTCACATCTCTTGCTTTGTGTTTGTAAAAGGAAGGCGGCATTATAAAGATGTAATGTGGGAGTCGAGGAGATATTATATATGACTATCTATTCATATCTGCTAATGGGGGACTCTTGAGTCTTATTTGCTGTGTTTAGTCATGTTGGCATACTTTAAGCCAAGTTTCCTCCACAGGAGAAAAGAATATACCATTCATCTACCCAACCATCATCCATCTATCCATCCATCCATCCAACCATCATCCATCTATCCACCCCCTTCCTAGCTTGTTATTGGCAAGAACACACATGGTTTAGGATGTGAGTCTCAGTGCTAGCTGCCCTACCACCTCTCAAGCAAGACACACATTGTTTAGCCTTTTTGTTTCTCTCTGTTTTTGTTTGTAGTTGCTTTCGTTTCACTTTGTTATTGTTTTTGGCTTTTTGTAGTTATTTTTTGTCTGTGATTTTGTCTTTGCCCTTGTCGTTTTGCATCTTGCTGTAGTTCTGTCTCTTTGTGGTCATTTTGTGTCTCTTTCTGATTGGTTTGCCCCCTTTTATATTTGTGAGTGTCATTATGTCCTTTACAGCTTCTTGGTATCTTGTTGTAGTTGTTTTTTCGTCTCTTTGTGTCTTTGTGCTCATTTTGAGCCTCCACCTGGTTGGTATATGTCTCTTTGATGAGCATTTTGTGGGTGAAGGCCAGGTGGGGACGCCTGGGCCTGTGCCCGGCAGGCCTGTTCAGTGATCCATCCATGCACGTAGTCGGATGAGAGATGCATACATGGAAGGCATCATACACACACACATTCATAGACAGGCCAGACAAACGTTTACAGCATACAGTATGTAGCCGGATGAAGATAAATATTCATGCACCAACACGCCTACGTACTGTATCACTTTGTCATGCTAAGTCTTTGTCCATGCCCACGTTCACACGCAGCACAGCTCATTCTGTATGTGTTTAGCAAACACAATCACATTACATAAACCCCAGTCCGCCAGCAGCCACAGGCAGTGTGTCATCAGAGGGATGCAAGCGGTCCACATACACGGACTACTGGCTGCAGCACATACTGAGTCATACAGTCCACCAAGTCAGGCAAGTCTTCAATCATACACTCTCCAACTGGTCCTTGTTTTCAAGGGTTAGGTGGCTTTTTTTGTTGGTGTTACCCCACCAGGGTCTAGAGTCCAGACATGTACAGTCAGAACAGTCACAGTGTGAATTATACAATGACAGTTAAGGGAGTCAAAGACACCAACGGGGCTCCGTGGGTGTGCCCCCAGTTGGAGATTTTATTTAAATGGTGCAATTTGGTGCATTTTGGCCAAGATTTTTATATTCTTGGCAGAGGCAGCAATTTATGCATTAAAAGTATTAAGAAAAATGAATGAACTGTCCAGATACTGGCTGTTGCAATGCACACGAGCATAGAAGGACGCAAACCCCTGCAACTCAGAAAAAGGCCGGTCGAGACATTCAACTAACGTCAAGGTTGAGAAATAGTATGATCCACTTCAGGGGTGTCTGAAATCGTATTTCAACATTCTTCCAGGCATGAGTATGGGAAATTTATTGTGAAATATTTACCATTACAGGTAAGAAGGCTATATAAATGTTTCAACTCCCCTGACTACAGTGGCTCTCTGATGCAGCTTGCATCCAATCTCCATCTACAGGCCAGTGTGGAAACTGCAACTTTCTCGCTCCATAGGACGCAGCAGACAAAGACAAACAGAAGACAATCACATATGGTGAATCATGTCATGCTTTCTTTAATTTTAAGCAACATTTCCACATTTTTTGAACTTTTAAGGAATACTTCACATTACTCTTCAACATTACTTGACTCGTCCAAAAGGGTCCAAAGTTTAAACGCGTCCCCATGTTGCAAATTCATCAAGCCCTTTCTCTGTTTTTGTTTTTTATTTTCCATTCACCATGGAGGCAAAGGAAAAACAATGTTTCTCTTCGAGAATTCAAGGTGACGGGGTGAGTAATTTATATACAAATGGTCATTTTGGGGATGAAGTATTCCTTTAATAAAAAGGATCCGTTTTCTATAAGGTATTGTGATAGACGGTGTTCAAAGATTCTTATAATCTAGTCAGTTAAATGATGCTGTCATTAAACCTTTTCCCTTCTTTCACCCCCAGCAGTCCCCAGACTCCAGTTTGAGAGGCATGCTGAACGCTTCCCATCAGAGCGCCGTGGCCCCCGCTGTATTCACTATTCACTCACATCACACAGTCACCTAAAAGAACAGAGGTGTTTCCTCTACTTTTCAGCTTTGCCATCTCCCCAGGCTTAGTTCAAAGATAAAGCGTTTCTCCCTCTGAGCTCCAGCTTCAGTGTTTACCAGAAGCTGAACCCCCTAATACGCCTTGACATCGTGCAGGCAACCTCTGCCGCCGCACAAGTAACACCGCTGAAAAACAGCAAGCTCAGACTGGTGTGTAATGACTGCAAGAAAAAATAAGAAACGTCTTTGTGCGTGTGTCAGCATCTCCAGGAAATCGGTTTTCTAATCTGTCTGGTGTTGAGACCACTGTCCACACACACCATCCAACAGCACATAAACAAACACACAACAATGCACATGAACTCATGTTGATGCTGATTTCTTCTGGTTTGGGCTCGGTGATAGGCCCATTCATCATGGCAGCAGTTGTGCAGTACAGTGCATTGTATACAAACCATCAAACACAACACTCTAGCCCGCCACTTCAACAGCTGGGGGGGGGGTTGTTTCAATAGTACAGTATATTGTGTTCTCTGTGTTGTATTGACAGATGATTGCTTTCAGTTTGTTGTAAAAATCGGTAGTTTTAACTCACACGGGCTCCGCCCTCTACGGGTCTCTGTGGGTAATGCTCTCTTCCAATCACGAGCATGCATTCGCCGAGTATATATGGAGCTGTTCAGCATCCGTTTTCACTTCAGCGAATGGTGATTTCCCCTCTGACCCCAAGGATGGAGTTGCTGCTTCCAGAACCTCCTCCATGCCCGTCATATCCCGGCCTGCCTGGCCTGCTGAGAGCTGGCGCAGACTCGACGGCAGCAGCTGAGGGGTCACTTTCGACGCTTCGTTGTGGAGCTTCGCTGCAATGAGAGCGAGTCGGAGATGATCGAGAACGACAAGGACCAACCGCCAATGCAGCGCCGATGCTTCCAATCGTCCCTGCAGGGACTTCATGTGACCATAGCTTCCTGTGGTACCTGTAAAAAGCGAGAGCCAAGGAAACACAGATGTTCGTTTGAAGAGTATAATTTATTTTATTCTATTTAGGCTACATTGTATAGACGCCTCAAACGATGAGAAACAGTCACGGCTGCTAGTGATGGAGACAGAATATAAAGTACAGACATGTTCCCCAGAGTTGCTAATCCCCTAACTTTCTATCTGACACCACCAGCACAAGACAGTGAATATTTTAAGCATTTAACGTGATGGAAACAATTCAATGTTAGATTTACGCTAAAGAACCACTTCGACACCAACAAAAACATCGTGGTCGGGCTTCAAATATGTATGTAAAAGAACTTCACAATAACTCAAAGACACTTTGGGACACAAACTCAGGTCTCAAACAGCGGCTTCATGGTTAAATACCCTGTGTTTAGTTGACCTATTCACCTTCGTCCCACCCACCATAGGTAGTCTTTCTCACTGTTTATACTAGATCACTAGCTGTGAGCAATAGTTCACATCGATGCATTCAAGTTCTGTGTCCAAGACAAAGGAGACACAGGATACTTGCTTACAGTGGTTCTAACATGTAATTCATGTAAAACACCACCAACCAAGTAAGGTTAAGGTCATATCAGCTATTTCTGTAAGATCAGGTTGTAAACATTATGTTTATTGTTCATATATTACATGTGTGTAGCAAGATGTTGGAGATGTTCTACCAGTCTGTTGTGGCCAGTGCACTGTACTCAACAAACTGGTTAAGAAGGCCGGCTCCATCATTGGCTGCAAACTGGACACTTTGGGAGAGCTGGTGGAGAGGACACTGAAGAAATTATTATCCATATTGGATAACCCGGTCCACCCACTCCACCACCTACTGCAGGGACAGCGGAGCACTTTCTTGAATAGACTGACCCAGCTCCGCTGTCACAAGGACCGATACATGAGAACATTCCTGCCCACTGCAATAAATCACCTCTGGCCAAATCATTCACAAGACTATAACTCTGTCACACTGTTGTTTGTTTGTTTTTTTGGTTTGGTTAAATCTTTGCACTATTGTTTATTTAGTTAATTTTAATATTATTCTATTTCATTGAATATGTTCTGCATTTAAATGTTTATATTTAATATCTTTACTCTGTTATTTTCATTGCTTTACCTGTACCATAAATGCTGCAGCAGCTAAAAAAGTTCCGCTTGCGGGATAAATAAAGTTCTATCTATCTATTATAGCTACCAAAACATGTTGCCATGCCAATGTCAGCTTATCATCAAATATTAGCAAGCTAACACGCTAAACCAGAGGTCTTCAACAGGGGGTCCGCGGAGGTACTGCAGGGGGTCCGCAAAATTTTTGGTTGATTAGACAATAAAATAAATTTAAAAAAGGTTTTCTCTAAACATGAATCTGTCCATTATTTTAATAGTTCAGTATTGTATGAAAGATAACAGGTATGTTTATGCATGGCAGTGGCACTAATAGGCCATCACTCATTTCCGTTTCCACATTCATGTTTAAAATGAAAACATCAATTTGAATACCTTGTATGCATGATTATCATGCAATTGACAGACAATGTTGATATTAGCATTGGTATCAGCTGACAAGGTATGTTTATAAATGGCAGTGGCACGGCCACCCTACTCACTGTGCCTTGCACATGTTTAAAATAAAAACATGAATATATGAACCTGTGTATTATTTGAATAGCTTAGTATTGAATGCACAATAAAGAGGTATGTTTATACATGGCACTAGGCCCAGTTTAATATAAAACACAATTTTATACAATATATATAGTCGGGGTCCCTGCTCCATCTCTCTATCAGTTTGGGGGTTCTTGGCCTGAAAAAACGTTGAAGACCCCTGCGCTAAACTAAGATGCGACCACGGTAGATGCTGTACCTGCTACATATCAGCATGTTAGCATCTTATTTGCATCATGTTAGCATGCTGATGTTAACACTTACCTCAAAACACTGCTTTGCTTAACCATTGCCTAACAGAACTGCTAGCATGGCTATAGATTTGTAGTGTTCTAGATTTTCTAAAGCTTTTTACTCACCAAAGTGGTTGCTAAAATTAGGAGAGGTTGTAAACAAAACCAAACGTTTTGTCAAACTGCTTTGGAGGTGAAACAGAAATGTTTGCTAATAATCCCTCATTGCAGAAGAGAACTGTGAGAGTGCACACAATGGACAGTTTGGATAAAATGTTCTAGTGTTCACCATTGTTTTCTTTTACAAATAAGTTTGTCTGTCCTCAAATGTAATTGATCATCCTGGAATAAACCAGAATTCTCCTTGACTATATTTTAAACATCATCTACTGTTTAAGATTCATGCTGGGGTCCTTATTGTAGTTCATCTTTTGTTCTTCCATAAATCAGAGGATGGTTTGAGTCATTGTACTTCTACAGCAATCCCTCTGATTGTTAATGTCAGCCTCTTGGACTTTCAAGAGCTTAGCACAAAACTAGGCTAATAGGGATGAAAGAGAAATATGATTTGCCAGTAAAAGGGGGAATCTTTATGGAGCTACCGGGGCCATGGAACGAACGTCAAACCTTTCATTAGTGTCTTCATTTGGGGACTGGTGACAACAGTGGCACGACCTTTGCTGGCTGAACATTGGGCACTTAAGACTGGGGGATGGTGGGTGGTGGTGGTGTGTGTGTGTGTGGGGGGGGGGGGGGGGGGGGGGGGGGGGGGGTGGGGGGGGGGGGG